>NC_133770.1:103593954-103598582 GCF_003597395.2 Chelonoidis abingdonii | reverse complement strand
TAGCTATCTCCACTGCCTTCTAGAAAGATCTTAATTGGCCCCAGGTGTCTTGATTAACCTGGAGCAACTGCCATTTGGTTACCATGGTACTAGGGATTTGTTTAGCCTGGGGCTACCATACCTGTTCCTCAGTACTTTACTGTAGCCATCTGGCCTTGCCCCATCACAGTATGTTTCAACCTTTTGGTCAAAAGTTAATTCTGATTTTGAACATAATTCAGCACTTGATTAAAACTGAGTAAAAATTTCATATAAACACTCGTTGAGGGGAAAAAGGGGTTCAGTCCACTTTTTCAACCCTGGGAAAATATTTCATTACAGCCAAACTGGAGGTAGTTAGGTTATATTTAATTCCAAGATGTTCAAAGTTTAGTAGAGTTATGTCCAGAAAATATCTCCAATTAACAAATAATCCTTTAGTATCCCACCTTCTAAAATTAGCATGTTCCTGGTGTGGAGGAACCTAGTAGCTGACAAATCTGGGAATTTAGCACTATATTAAGATACCTCATTGCTTTTTCCATATGGACAATGACCTCTGATCTAGGATGATGTTTGATCTCCTGAGGGAGCACGGTGTCTTTGTCATAAATCAGATTGGAAAGAATGCATTATATGAGCAAATACGTGATGTGTTATTGTAGTCTTTGTTATTTTTCCTCATAGTGGGTTGCCACTATAGTTTGTATTTAACAAAAATTAACTTTTTATTGCTTTTGTTAATAAGCAGCGAGATTTGCATAGACTGTAACAGAAACCAACACACACAAGATAAAAAAATAAAGACAACACTCAAAAGGTAATTACGGTCATAGAACACTAACCAAAAGACGATATCCAAAACAGGATTGACATTCTGTTTTACCACCATCTGAACAAAATACAAGCTCTCTCTCTCTCATAGCCTTCCCAGGACATTCCCTGCAATAAATAGCAAATAACCAACATACAAAAATAACCACATATATTTACAAACACGCTTAGTATACTAATGGTGTAAAAACTGGAAGGGGAAGAGTGTATAGTCCTTCTGACCAAATCTCTCTTTATGCATATTTATTGCCCAGATGCCACAGTAACAGCCACATTAGAACTACAAGATAGACCATTACAATTCCCCACGAGAAGAACTCATTAAAATAATATATAACTGCAATGTCACCTGAAGTCATTATTATAATGGATTCACTACATATCATGCTATAAGCGTTCTCTGGCCTGATCCTGCAAAGAAATGCACCAATGGGGACCATTAAACCTGTACAGAGTCAATAGATTCCATGTGGCAGAAGGGAACATCAATTTACAGGATCAAGCCTCAATTGGTACTGAGTTTTCACATGCAATATATTTAAGAAAATATAAAATATTTACATCCTAATAAAATAAGAACACATTATTTGATAAATGCTGTGTTCCAAAGTTAAAGAGGATATTTCTGCCCCTAAATTATTTCTATTATGATAGTTTCTGTAGTCCCTGATCAATTATTAGGGCCTTATTCTGCCAGACACCCTAAATACACAATCAAAAAAAGTCCTTTGCCCAAAAGAGTAACAAACATCTGTACCACTGAAATCAACGGGAGATGCATACACTCGTTAGGGCTGAATTTGACACAGAATTTTACAAAGCTTATCAAAGTATAGTGTTAGCTATGGTAAATAAGCTATTAAACTTGCTTTGCTGAGGTGCTGAAATCACCACCAAAGTGAGTCACCAAATATGCACTAGAATCTTTGTAGGTGTACCCCTGCACTTCACAGTGACCCAGAGACTTCACTGGGATTCAATATTGGCATAGGAATCTGCACACGTGGGGACATTTGCTGGATCAGGGCCTTAGGTTATTGTCAATGATTGTCTTTCATCCCAGGGTAAAAGTCAGTTTATAAGATTTCTCAGCTGGAAATCACTTTGTTTTTTGTAATTAAAAACCACTGTCTTTTAAAGTTGTGGGTGTGTACTTTTTTTTGTTCCTAGGGATTCAGTTGAATAGCTGAAAATTGTTCATAGCTATTAAGTTCTTTTTCTACTGTTCTTATTTTTGGTATTTTGAGAGGGGGGAATAATATTAGAATCTAGCAACTCTAAAAATCTATTACAGTAGAATAGATAAACAATACACTCTTAAAAACTATTAAATACTGTAACAGTCACAGTTGTAAGAACCATTATAGCTTAGTTTATCACATCCCAAATTTCTTTAGTTGATCTTTTTAAACAAAAGAAAAAAATATTTCTTCCACAAATTATACAAAACAGAAGAAAGGCAATAACAACAGTCTTGTGACAACCTTCAAAGCCTAAGAAGTTCACAGTTAAATCTCAAAGCTCATCTGTAACCAGCATTTTGCAGTTAGGTACAATGACTGTCATTTTAAACAAATCTGCTTTTGTCAAGTTAACACATGATGGTTCCCAAGATAATCATTCTCATACTTAGAATGCGAACTATTAAACTTTTAATGGTTTCTACTAGATTATAGATCACAAGGTAAAATCACTTACTAATGACAATTGAGTCCCAGGAATCTGGAAACCCTTGCTTTTGTCCATTTTCAGCTTTTATTAAAGATTTATTCCTGTGAATACAGGTTTTCAGGGTCAGACCTCCTACTTCTAACTCTAAAATTTCTTTCAGATGGGAACTTTAACTTTACCATCATTTTTGATAGATGATTGTGTGTTGAATTTTATATAAATTAGGTAGCCTGTCATATACATTACTAATTACCAGACCATAGTCAATAAATCATAAAACATATTATCCTTGAATCAGAATTTACTCACTGTAACAACATTCTGATGCATAATAGTGACTGTCAGTAGTACTTTATGAAGATAAATCATTGAAACACACAAATCATGAGATGATTTGCAATAAATCAGTCAGTTTGCTGTCCCTGAAGACCTCATGACACTGTCAGTGCAACATGAGTGAGCACAACTTAGTTTTCATTCCAACAGGGATAATAGTTGCCAGTGACAACACCACCCACACTGGTGGCCTGGAAATCTGCAGAGGACCCAGGAGGCAAAACAGTATTAGAAATTCTATTCTCATGCACAGTGTCAGTGCATCATGTAGCTGTTTGTCATCTGTCCACTACTCTTGGGGGAAAAAAAAAGAAGAAACTATTTCTTTTAAGCCTGAGTGCTTCTGTAAAAATGCATCAACTTACAGAAAAGTTAATACAGCTATTAGCTTTGCTGTCACTCCTGAAAGGCCAACACAGCAAGAAATGTCTGTGTTTGTTGAAACAGCACAACTTTTGATCAAATATCATGCTGTTGCATTGTCAACTGGTGTTCCAGTAACATGTCGGAAAAAACAAACAGCTAAATTATGACCTACAATGAGGTTTCCTCTTTAACAGACATTGCTAACCTTTCTAAAAAATTCCTTTCAAGTTTATTCCCTGACCATACTTGAAAAATGCTATCGCACATGATTTCTTAACCCTAGCAAGACAAAAATGTATGCCTGCCATCTGAAGCACCAGACGATGAAGTGACGACTCCAGATATTGTGGCATGGTATAATTTTCAAGCACTATGAACATCCGGTGTACTTTGGGGTCACATTAGACTGAACACTGATATTCAAGAAGCACCCCAAGAAGCTGAATGCCACAAATTGTGTAATGCAGGAACTGGCAAACACAAAATAGGGAGCTAACCCCAGAACACACCGACCAACCAGTCTCACCCTGTGTT
The DNA here is from genome assembly GCF_003597395.2 of Chelonoidis abingdonii. NCBI lineage: Eukaryota > Metazoa > Chordata > Testudines > Testudinidae > Chelonoidis > Chelonoidis abingdonii. The sequence continues at coordinate 103,594,862 of NC_133770.1, read as the reverse complement.
ACTCAACTATGAAGTACTGTGCCGCACTATGGCCATGCTCAAACCATGCACACAGAATGGATACTACATCAGTCCTATAAGATCATTACAGATATTTTGAAACTGACTGCCACACTGTCGCTATACTGCCCTGTGGCAACTGCATCACCATCAGTGAGAAGAAGCGTCTTCAGTGCAAAGGAGAGACAAAAGCAGGTGCATAATCCAAGACATCCACTGAAGGGATGCATTCCTTCACCCAAGATGCATAAATCTAAAAAGAGCTTTGCTTCTGAAAATCTCTTGTTTCAATACCACTGAGAAAGGCTACAAAGTAACAAAATGATGGGACACACCAATGATCTTAGAGAACATGGTTACTTCAGAGCAACTCTCTGAAGATACTGACGTCAAATGAAAACCCGGGTGTACTCTAAATTGAGCAAAAGCTAGGATGGCAAAGACTGGGGTCACTATAGACTCATCGACTTTAAGGTCAGAAGAGACCATTATGATCATCTAGTCTGACCTCCTGTACGATGCAGGCCACAGAATCTCACCCACCCACTCCTGTAACAATCCCCTAACCTATGTCTGAGTTACTAAAGTTCTCAAATTGTAGTTTGAAGACCTCAAGCTGCAGAAAATCTTCCAGCAAGTGACCCATGCCCCATGCTGCAGAGGAAGGTGAAAAACCTCCAGGGCCTCTACCAATCTGTCCTGCAGGAAAATTCCTTCCTGACCCCAAATATGGCCATCAGTTAAACCCTGAGCATGTGGGCAAGACTCACCAGCTAGAACCCAGGAAAGAATTCTCTGTAGTAACTCAGATTCTACCCCATCTAACATCCCATCACAGACCACTGGGCATACTTACCTGCTGATAGTCAAAGATCCATTGCCAAATTAATTGCCAAAATTAGGCTATC
>NC_133770.1:103574921-103592348 GCF_003597395.2 Chelonoidis abingdonii | reverse complement strand
TGCCCAATTGGAAGCTGAAGAATGACCCCAAATGTGAATATGAACAGCCGAGGCAAATACTTGAACACTGCCTGATTCAGAGTCCCCTTGTCAACATCCTGTACTCCCAAGGTACTATTCTAGATAAGTGACAACACCAGGTCTTGGCTGTGGTTTTGGAGCGGCATTTGGAGCTGTAATGATGATATATTCATCAAGCAAAATAGACTGGATATGCAATGCATACTTTTGTAGACTTAAGGCCTCTTTCCAAATTCTATCTTTAAAAAGGTGCCAGAAATTAAAGAACGGCTTACAAAAAGTCTCTGGTATCACAGTTTAGGTCAGGGGTTGGCAACCTTTCGGAAGTGGTGTGCGGAGATTTTATTTATTCACTCCAATTAAAGGTTTCAAGTGCCAGTAATACATTTTAATGTTTTTAGAAGGTCTCTCTAAGTCTATAAACCCCATTGTTGTACATAAAGTAAACAAGTTTTTTAAAATGTTTAAGAAGCTTCATTTAAAATTAAATTAAAATGCAGATCTTATCAGTTTAGTGCAGTGGTTCTTAACCTGGGGTACACGCACCCCCTGGGACAGGGCCAGTGCAAGGCTATTTTGCACCCTGGGCAAAACTTCCACCTTGCCCCCTGCCCCCCCCAGCACATCAGTTCATTGAGGAGAAAATCTCAACAAGCCCAGGGGCTGCTCCCCAGACCAGGTTCCCCCCTCCCTGCCCCCTGAACTCCCCTGGAGTGTGCACAGCCCCCCCACGAGCCCTCCCCACACCCTGGTAGCCCTCACTCCGAGTCCACTCACTAGCTTTGCTGGGCTTGGACGGCTGCAGCAGCTCGGCAGGGAGGAGCTGCCTTCCGGAGGCACTGGAGAGCCAGAGCGTCCTGCTTGCGGCAGCTGCGAGCCCCAGCCATGGAGGAGCTGGTGCGGTGCAAAGGGGCAGCAGCCCTGCAAAGGCAGCGGCACCGCTAGCATGGAGCAGCCACACCCATCCCGCCCCTCCTGCCCAGGCTGCGCCCCAGCGCCCCCCAGGGGGCTCTTACAGGCTGCAGTGGATGTATGAGGGCGTCATCCCCCATGCGCACCCCTGCTCCCCCTTGCCTAAGGTTACCATATTTCAACAATCAAAAAAAGAGGGGAGAGTCCTACCCTAGCCCCGCCCCCGTACACTGCCTCCCATTTCCCACCTCAACTGCCTCCATCAGAACTCCCAACCCTCCCACCCCGCTCCTTGTCCCCTAACTGCCCCCTCCTAGGACTCCTGCCTCTAACTGCCCCCCCAGAACCACACCCCCTAGCTAAGCATCCCTGCTCCTTGTCCCCTGACTGCCCCCTCCTGAACCCCCCCCCCACACACATACCCTGACTTCCTCCCTAGGACCCTATTCCCCTACCTGTTCCAACTGCCCCAACCCTTATCCACACCCCCACCCCCAGACAGACCCCCAGGACTCCCACGCCCCATCCAACCCTCACCCTGCTCCCCGGGACTCCCCTTACCATGCCCCATGCCAGTCAGATGCTGGCTGCACGTGGAGGCAAAACAAGCTACCAAGCTGCTGCACACACAGCCCCTCCCCAAAAGAGTGCTGAGGCAGCAGGATGGGGGGAGCTGTGAGACAGAAACTGAGGCAGTGGCTCACACTTTCAGGAGCAGCAGAACCTGAGCGCTGTGAGCGGGATATGCCTGCCTGGGCTGTAGCCCAGTGCCCCCCCCCCCCCCCCCCGGCTCCTGCAGTGGATGCATGCAGACGGCAGTCCCCATGCACTCCCCAGCTCCCCTCTCACCGTGCTTGGGTTCTGCAGCTCCCAGGAGTGTGAGCCACCACCCCTCCTCCCACAGCAGGCTCAGAGCTCCACACCCTGGCAGCTCACACTCCTGGGAGATGCAGAACCCGAGCGCAGTGAGGGGGGGAAGCCGGGGGCGCACCTGCCACCAGTCTGGGGTCCCAGCCGCTGGCCCCGCTCAGCCTCCTACCAGCCTGGGGTTCCGTTCACTCAGCCGGCAGTGGGCTGAGCAGGCTGGCGGCCGGCACCCCAGCTGGCAGCCACGTGCCAGGCAAAATTGCCACCTGTGCCACCTTTGACATGCCTGCCATAGGTTACTGACCTCTCATTTAGGGCAACTGTATTTCTCCTCATTGGTCCAGGAAAGGTATCAACTCTGAGGCTTTCAGCTCCCCAGCCATTGCCTTCATTGATAGAGACAGGTGTGTCTCTCTCTTCTAACGGGGGCACTTCCAGTTCCCTACCTTTACTGTGTTATTCCCAGCCCAGACAGGTCATCCCAGGACACCTGGCACTTGCTTTCTGTGTGGAGACTGAAAGCAGAGTGATTGTCAACAGGAATAAGGGACCACACATTTCTTTCTGTGCAAACCTATTTTATTCTTTGAGGTAACAAGCATTACAGAGAAAACATTCAAAGCAGAACAAAAAAAAAGAACCTACACATATGCTGATAAGCTTATCAGAATTTCACCCCAACCCTAATGTGGATTCTGGCAGCAACAGTCCTTTGAATCCCCACCCAAGAGGTATCTTTGTGGATACAGACTAGCACTGCTACCCCCTGATATTGATTTGCAGCTGTAAGTTCATTACAGCTTCAGTTCATAACAAGGACTCAGTCTTATGGGTCTTTAGTGATCCCAGTCCTTTCAACCCTACAGTAAGGACTGGAGCCTGCCATGGACCAGCGGTTTTGTATGTGTGTTGGAACAGGAAGACAACCGTAAGACTTTAAAACCAGGCTACATATCCAAAAAAGTAACAAAATGAGGGGACACATCAATGATCTTAGAGAACTTGGTTACTTCAGAGCAACTCTGTGTCTGTTGGTACATGGAAAATCCAGTTTGAACTAGTAGATGTAGACCTCTCCAGGGAGTGGCTTCAAAGGGCTGATAACAAAGGAAGTAAATTAATATCTCCCTACCTACTAGAGAGGTATATACGATGCCAATGACAACATGTGCACAATTGCATTTTAATACAAATGTATCCCAAAGCTATTAACCTTAACTCAATAAGGTTTAACTTAATTCAATAAAGTTTACCTTAATTCCACAAGGTTTGTTCAAGACAAACAGGATATTGTCATTCTGTCACAACTGGTTCTGGAAACCTTTGTAGCTTTTGGGAGTGTTCAAGATCTAAACCTTTATGGGTAGTACAAAATCCCTGATCTGAATACCCCACAAACCTTTAGTGTTCAGGGTTCCAATGTGAATTTTGCAGTTTAAATTGGTGTTTATCAAACATATCTAGATGCACACAAACACACATGCTTGCTTTTATGTAAAATAACCAGTCATTAGCCTATTCTGCTTTTCCTCCTAGACAGTATGCAGGCTTATCAATGAATGATGCTGTAAAGTAATAGTATCCCAAATAAACTAAAAAGCCCCTATGAGTCTGAACATGATAACCTATACCATTTCACGTAGGACTTGCCATCATATCATGGGGAACATTTCTTCCTTGTAGCCTAAGATGAATTTTTAACCAAAGCCCAGTTGAAGTTTCAATGGCTTAACCAATGACAGTTTGGCCTTTGTTTGATAAAAACTTAGAGCTTGATCCAGACTTCAGAAATATGCTGAAGCATAGTTCCACTTTACTGTGGTAAATAATTGACTCTTACTGTCAGGAATATTTCCTGTACAGGTCAAAGCTTTTAGGCGGGAAACTGTAATACAAAGGAGTCAATACAATTATTTTTCTATATGTTGTTTCATACTATTAAATAACCAGATATATTATTTTGTAACTATAATTTAGTGTTTCATGTCATTTTGTTTATAAATGGGTCGAGAGCTTAGAAAAATGAATCCAACTTGCTAAACTTCCTGGCTTTAAAAGAGCCAAATTTCCTTTAAACTTCAACAGTCTTTGTCACACTAGTAATTAAATGTTGATGTATTACAGAATGTTAGTAATTACTGTTATTTGTTGAAGGTCAAGAATTCTCTCAGCATCACACAAAACTTGGAGTAGTCAGAGTCCTTGTATGTTTTAACTTTCATTCTGTTAAAAAAAAAAACCACATCAACAATAGGAAAAGCATTTTTGCTTCAGAGGCTTGTGATAGGCTTAGAACTTGGACCAATTTCAGACACTCCTAGGCTAGCCTGGGTCCTTCGTAATAATACATTTGTTCTTGTTGTTTCTGTGTCCCAAGAATCTCCACAGTTTGTTCCAATAAAAAGTATCCCTAAGCCAGAAAGAGAAACTTTCTCATGGTTTCCATAGAAATGTCATGCTTTGAGGAAAGCCATTCTTGCTGCATTAATGAGGTTGGTTATGATAAAGCTGTTTGAATCTTACATTTTGATAGAAAATCTGGAAGTTGAATCAAAAAAGATGAAAAATAAACAGAAGAATTTAATCTGGGTGACAGAATTCTGAGGCATTTCTTTTTCCATTTGCAGTCATTTGAAATTAACATAAATCACAGTTGGCCCTGCTGAAAGCAAATTAAACACTCTGAATGATTATGCTGCTAAATCAAGAGAATCTGGAAATCCTTGATGTGAATATTGGAGACAGATTCCTGACAGGCAAATTACAGATTAGGATTCAAACTCAACACCTTCCTGGATCTGTTTTCAATTACAAAATGAAAGGCTAGGATAACAGATAATGTCACACAGTCACTAGTTTTAAGAACGGTTCCAGGGCAGAGGACAAGAGGCACCCAGATATCTGCGAATGAATTGCAGCTGGTTTAAACAGTTCAAGTGTACCCCAGTTCTTTAATGTCATTAAAGGTACCTGGTAGGTGTCATGCAAGGTGTCAATGAAAAGCTCATGATTCACTGGTTATTAATATCATCACACAGTGTAAGCGTAGGTACAACTGATGAAAAGTTATGGACAAACATTTTAAGATTAATAATTTCAGTTTGTCAGCAAACCAGTAGTTGACAGAGGAATGTAGTTTCCTCACCTCAGAGTCACTTCTAAAGTACTTTGAAAGACAATGAAAATGTATTTACATATCAGGTGAACATCAAACTAACAAGAGGAGGCAAACCTTACATTATCATGGCATGGGAGGAGATTGACAGTCACTTATGTACTGTTTATTCAGTTCCTGCCTGCTTCAGTACAACTAAGTAATTTGCATTTTAGCAGACAAACTCAGCAGGGAATTTTCTTCACCAGGAGACACCATGTCACTTTTTTCACAGCTTCAGTGAACTTATCTAGTGGTAACCCTCTGAATCCATTTCAAAGGTTCTCTGGGCTATAAAAAAGAAGGGCAAAGAAATCCCAAGTTATCTATATCTTTCACCTAAAATGACAAAAGGTACCAGTCCTTTGATTTTGGGGGAACAGATCCTGATGCAGAAGCTCGGTCACCGCTCTTGATGGAAATATGTGGTGAGGATTTTACCTTGAACCACATCTAGCTTGTTAAGTTTTAGGTACTGGAAAACATTTTATCTTTATTTTTCTTGTAACCATTTCTGACTCTAGTCCCTATACTTGCACTCACTTAAAATCTCTTTGGAATTAAATAAATTTGTTTAATTTTAAATCTAAACTAATCCAATGCTGTGTCTAAATTAACTGGAGTTACCAGACAGTTCAAAGGAACAAACTGTTGGATGTTGACTCTTATAAAGGAGCAACAAACCTAAATATACCTCTGATTTTTCCAGCACAGGGCTTGACCTTTTAGAACATAAGTTTTTTTGTGAGAAAAATCAGGGTTAGGGAGAGCATGGAGTCACCTTACCAGTTGTTAACCCAGGCTTGTGGAGACCAGTGGAAGTCTGTGGTATTTCTTGTAGGCTCCTGAATCCAAAATGTTGGACCAAGGCTGCCCAATACAGAGACAAAATGCATGCTTGTTGCTGACTGTGTGCACCCCAGTCAGAAAGCTACAATACCAAAGCTTTAAGTTGCTTAAGGGTTATAGAGTAAGAGCTCACAACTCTTCACTGGTCTGGACTGCATGCGAGAACGTATCATCACAATAACAGCATGTGTGACAAGTTGCTTCACAATGCAACAGTACTGTAATTCCTCCATTATACCACTATTGTATCACACAGCAAAGGTGAGGGATGTTACAAAGCTCAAAATCCAAAGTTTTTGCACTTGTATATCTAGAACAGGGGTCGGCAACCTTTCAGCAATTGTATATCTAGAACAGGGGTCGGCAATTGATTTTGGATTATCGGCAGATAAGTCTGCTCGATGGTCTGTGAGGGGATGTTGGATGGGATGGGAACTGAGTTACTGCAGAGAATTCTTTCTTGGGTGCTGGCTGGTGAGTCTTGCCCACATGCTCAGGGTTTAGCTGATCGCCATATTTGGGGTCGGGAAGGAATTTTCCTCCAGGGCGGATTGGCAGAGGCCCTGGAGGTTTTTCGCCTTCCTCTGCAGCGTGGGGCATGGGTCGCTTGCTGGTGGATTCCCTGCAGCTTGAGGTCTTCAAATCTCAATTTTGAGGATTTCAATAACTCAGTCATGGGTTCGGGGTTGTTATAGATGTGTATGGGTAGGGTTTTGTGGCCTGCCTTGTGCAGGAGGTCAGACTAGATGATCATATTGGTCCCTTCTGACCTATGAGTCTATGAGCAGTGGTGTGTCGAGTCTTCATTTATTCACTCTAATTTAAGGTTTCGCTTGCCAGTAATACATTTTAACGTTTTTAAGTCTCTTAAGTCTATAATATATAATTAAACTATTGTTGTATGTAAAGTAAATAAGTTTTTTAAAATGTATAAGAAGCATCATTTAAAATTAAACTAAAATGCAGAGCCCCCTGGACTGGTGGCCAGGACCCAGGCAGTGTGAGTGCCACTGAAAAGCAGCTCGCGTGCCACCTTTGGCACCCGTGCCATAGGTTGCCTACCCCTGATCTAGAATCAAAAAAGTTAATGAGAGAAGCGGGCCAATCACCTGTAATATATCTGAGTGTTAAGAGTTTTGAATACAGTGTGAACATTGGGGATCACTGCAGGGGGAAATATAAATAAAAACAGCATGCATGTATATTTACAGAGAGATGATGCATACACTATGTTACCATTCTACATACCTAAGAATAGGTAGGAAGTGTGTTAAAATCATTCAGAAAGATCACATATATAGCTAAAATGACTATGGCAAGAATCATCCCTGAAGGATTGGGCAAGAAAGGCAGCTATTTGGAAATATTTGTTCAATGGTAAAATGACAAGACCGCTGACATCAAACACTGGGTAAAAAAATCCCAAAACATACTGACATCACTGATGCTATTCACTTTAAATTTTGTGTTTTTACCAATGAATATATCAAGAGTAAATGGAAAGAGAGAGTGATGTGATTATGGGAGATTGGTTTGCATGGCAGGGGCATGATCCAACACATTCAGCAGTCAAAAGGGAGTCTTTCAATTTAATTGAATGGGCATTGGATCAGAACCTAGTTTTCCTTCTAGAGAACACTTGGAATACAAATCATAAGCAGTTTATGATCTCAGTCTATTTCTTAGTGGACTTTTAGCCACATTACAAATCCACTACCCATCATAACGTTAACTGTCATGAAAGAGATGTGAAAATGTTTCTGGGATAGCATTGCCTAGAAACAAACCTACAATTTTCTGTCAGGACACAGAACTGTGATATGCCACAAACATTTACAATGGTGACCCTCTAGGACGATCCAATTGCAGCATGCCACAAAGCAAGCATTTCCAATTATACACTTTCAGCATTCCTATTCAAGGTGTTCTAGATCTTGCTCTTTGGAAAATTGTGACATTTTCAAGGGACACTACTGAACAGCGCTTACAAACACATTAAAATGAGTAATTAATACTAATAAAAATACAAAACGATAATTCTAAAGCATAAAGTTTACCAAAATGAGGTATGTCCATTCTAACCACAAATGGAAATGAAATAGTAAAAAGTTACATGACACACAATGGTTTTATCAGCTAAACAGCTGCATTATTATAACAGTCCGGGGATAACCAAGATACAACTATTGGTGCAAAGCAGACAGTTGTTATTAACATAACACTTAATTAGTATTCAATTCTGTGATCCTTACATAGCCCAAAATTCCCACTGAGTTAATTTGTGACTCTAATCTGAAATCATCCATGCAAATCATATAGGCCCCAATCCAGTAGTACACACCCATTCAGCTGAGCACTTAAGCACACGCTCAAGCTCTACTGACTGCATCTAAACTTGAACACACCCTTAAGTGGTTTACTGAATAGGGATGGACTTTAGCATATCCTCAAATATTTCGTTGAACTGGCTACATAAGGCTGATCCTGTGAAGCACTATGTAACATTTTCTAAAGTATCACAGGGTAAAGTTTTAAAAGGTGCCTCAGTGACCCTGTGCCAGACTAACTAAGGAACTTAGATATGGCAACACTCAGCATCACCATGCCTAAAGGTTCTCAAGCTCCATATTCAATGGAGTAGAGGGAGTTAGGGGACTCAGAACTGTATTCACAAAAGTCAGCATGCTAGGTTGCTCCCAGCCTAAACTAGCCAATGGGAGAAACTGATGAGGGGTATAGCCTTAGCCCTGCCCCTCTCATGGAGATAGGCACCTAAGTCTTGGATGAAGGGAGGTACCTCCCTTTTCTTGGGATTCATAGCTGGAAGCCCTCTCTTGGTGTTCGGCATGTACACTGTTTTTGAAAGGAATGGGGAAAAGAAGCTCACTCATAAATTATAGCCGAGTGGTTAGGGTATTTAGGAGGAGTATGGGAGATCCCAGTTCAAGTTGTCCCCCACACCCATCTGAGGGGGGAACTGGATCCTGAGTCTCCTATATCTTGGATGAATGCTCTAACCACCAGGACAGTCACTCTCAGACTTGATCTCTCTCTTTGGCCCCATTACTCTTTACTTATTTATCTAAAGTGGAACAGCATCAAGAGGAGAGATTGAGGGACCCCCTGACATTAGAATACCTATAGCTTAGTCGTTAGAGCACTCACTTCAGAGGTAGCAGATCCCTGTTCAAATCCCTTCTCCCTTCAGACTGAGAGGGTCTTGAACTGGTTGTCTCCCACACCCAAGGAGAGAACCTGTCCACCTGCTAAGAGTTAGGAGTAAGATCCTTCTTTTCCTACCCGCCATCCCCTGCCATCTAAGGCATTTTGTATAAGCTCTCATGTAGAGCCTGATGTGATATGTGGCCCCTTGACACGCCTACTGGATCAGGCCCTGCAGCCAAGTTAGGTGGAGGAATGCCTATCTTCCACAACTTCATGCATCATACGGGGGCTTTGGGTTCTGGGTGCCTAGAGTGGAGCACCCAGAAGTGGAAACGTAGGTGCAAAGGGAACTTTTACTGTAAAAACATAGGTGCCAAGTTTAGGGGTCTACAGGACTCAGTGATAGCTAAGCGGGGATTTTGTGAATACCAGTGGGGCCTGATTCTGGGATTTGGGCACCTAAAGTAGCAGTTATGCACCTCATCTAACTTGTTTTGTATCTCCAGCCCTAAACCAGCACTCACGAGCCTAAGTCTTACTGAAAGTCAATGACACCTAGGCTCCAAATCAGCCCATTGAAAGAGTGGATCAACAGCCCACAGGACGAACAACTCTTAAGACTTCTTAGGAGGAAGAAATACTGCCAACATCAGCAGAGTAGCATATGCTCATCTAACCAAAATGTTGTAATATCTTGGTTTTTTTTGTAAAATGTATAGAAAAACAGGATTGCAATTTGGATTATTCTGGAAAAGAACCCAAAGAAACAAGGCTGGTTTTGTTTGTTCTCTGTTTGCTAGTATGTATGCATCCTGTGTGAACTTGTGACTCTCTCCCTCCTTCTCTTTCAATTTAATTCACATGCTATCCTGGCGTTCTAGTTAATAACAGACTTTCAGTAAGGAGAACATATAGAAAGTCTATATCACAGACAATCTTAAAATGAGAATTTGCAGCATGTAAAGAAACTTATACATTCAAAATTTAAACAAGAATGTGAGGTTTGAAGCAATAGCTCTCAAGACAAATGGTTTAATAAAAAGAAAAAAACAAGCCGCAGCTGTAACCAGACTCTTCCCCTTTGCAATGAAATATGATTAAATTCAACAATAGGTCAAAACTCTTTTTTGGGGCTTGGATAAGGGATGAGATTTTAAAATTTTATTATTCAAAGCACATATTTTTCCAGGAACTGAGCTCTGCAGCAAAAGGATATACAGCCCATACATTATTAGGAGGCGACTTTCAGCTATTATCTACAATAACATGGGCCTTACCCCATGTTGTACTGAGCATCTTATGCAAGATGTTCAGCGCCCTGAAATGAGTAGTTTTCAGCTTTGCATCCTGTAGCTCTGCCCAAAGCATCATTCTTAATTAGGTCACAGTCTTCTTCCATCAAGGCATGTGTGTAGCTGTGTGATGGGGTGTCCACTCCCCAAAAGACCTGACCGTGTTAAAAAATGGCTAATTAACCTTATAGGCTGCACCTGGAGGAGAGCCAAGGCCTGATAAAGTCTAACTGAAGAAAAAGCTCACCTAGCAGGGGCAAGCTGGGGCTTTTCTAAAGCCAGGAAGTTGCGAAGAGGAGGAGGCTGTGAAATATGTCCTTGTCATAAACAGATAGCTAAGGGTTAATGTTTCTTTTACTTGTAAAGGGATAAAAAAGGAACCAAACACCTGACCAGAGGACCAATCAGGAAACCGGATTTTTCAAAGCTCAGGGAGGGAATTTATGGGTGTGTGTCTTTTTTGTCTCGTCTCTGTTGCTCTCTCGGCTCTGAGAGTGATCTCTCTATCTCCAGGTTTTCTAATCTTCTGTTTCCAAGTGTAAGTACAAAGGTAGAAGACAATAGGCTTATATTGTTTTTTGTATTTACATGTGTGTAGTTTGCTGGAATGTTTAAATTGTATTTCTTTTTGGATAAGGCTGTTTATTCATTTTGTTTTCTTTTAAGCCAATGACCCTGTATATTGTCACCTTGATACAGAGACCATTTTTATGTCTTTTTCTTTCTTTTTAAGACCTGTTTGATTTTTTTCCCTCTGGTTAAGGCTAAGGAACGAAGGGAGGGGAAAATCTCTTTGTGTTAGAGTTACAAAGCTTGCATTTGCAGGGACTCTGAGTGAGGGTGAGAGAAACCTGATCTCTCTGTGTTTGTGTTTCAAGGAATTGAAGCAGGGTAATCTCCTAGAGTACCCAGGCTAGGAAGATCTGGGAGGAGGCAAAGAGGGGGAAGGGAAGTGGGTTATTTCCCTTTGTTGTGAGACTCAGGGCATCTGAGTCTTGGGGTCCCCCAGGGAAGGTTTTGGGGAGACCAGAGTGAGCCAGACACTGGAATTTCTGGCTGGTGGCAGCGCTATCAGATCTAAGCTGGTAATTAAGCCTGGAGGTTTCATGCAGGCACCCACATTTTGGACGCTAAAGGTTCAGAATTGGGACTTATGCTATATGACAGTCCTTAACTTGAAGATTATGGTATACTTAATAGCTTATGACAGACAAAATGAAATAACTATATTTAGAGTGCTAATGGGTTACCATCACCTGAATGACAATTTTTTGAAACAAGCACAAAGATGGGTTGCGTGACTCATGCAAAGTCCAAGAAACAGCTGAACATCTGCTGTGGCAATGCAGGGGGAAATACATATAAAGAAAGTCTTTATGAATAGCTGAATCTCCTCAAAGTGAAAGAATGTCATGTAGATGGACTAGTGTGAAAGCCAGGAAAGTGGGGTAGCATTTAAAAAAAAAGCAAAGTAATGTTTTTGTTTGTTTGTTTTTAAGGATAAAGGAGTAGCTGGGAGGAGATAGGTTTTTGCTTATGCAAAAACCATGGTGAGTGGCGGTCACCACCTTACATGCTGAGATGGCTGCATCATAAAAAAGAAAAAGAAGGGACTGCAGAGAGCTCTGCAGTCACTTCGCAAAGAGAAAGAGACAAGGAGTAGTTCTAAGGGAGTAAGCCCCTGGGATTCTGCCCCAGAATAGAGAGTCTGGTAAGAAGATCAGAGGGGTGGAATAGCCACTGGAAGTGGAGGAAGCTTGGGTTGGTAAGCCCAGAGATAGGTCAGAAGACAGAAGTAAGGTAGGAAAAAGCATAGAGAAACAGCAATAGGATCTGAGATTGAGTAGACCATGGTTGCAAGGTACAGGGTCCCAGTATCTCCCTACCAGCCATTTAGAAAGTGGCACTGGACTTGGACAAGAACTAGAAGACTGTCTGACACAGCATACAGACTGATTGTCCAGTGGGACTTTGACACCCTGGCAGTAGAGGACTAAAATGTGACCTGGCTAGAAGGCCAAGACATGAAGACAGAGCACTCAGTCCCAGAGAGAGAGAGACACACAGACACCCCATGGTGCAGGCAACCAGCAGAAAAGGGCATCAGGCCCAGCCACAAGAAGGTGACCCAGCAATGAACATACCCCATTACAAGATACTATTAGAATTAAATGAGAAGTGTGTGTCAGGTTGTATGAAAAACTGATTCACGGGTAGCAATAAGACCATTGTTTTGGTTACAAAGATGACGACTTCATTTCCTGTGGCCCAATCCTTTATGCCTTATGCAATCAAGTCAATGGGAATTCTGCCTGATATGGGATCTGGCTCAGTCATTTAACAGCCTACAGTTCACAGAGTTGCTTTAGAGTTATATTATCTTGCTCTCTGTATACACTAACTTCTGTGCTCTCAATTTTTCTCTGTCTTAATCTATTCTATATGTCTTTTCTTCACATCCAATGTCAAATTATGACAGAAACAATCATTTTTAAATTAATGGCAATTTTGCTTTCTCTACTGCTCTGATCAAGAAAATGGGATTGCTTCAGAATGTCAATTGCAACGATTTTTACATTTTTAGAGGCTCCCTCCCCCGCTTTATAAGAATTAGTGCACAGCTGAGAGAGGAAAAAATGTAAATTAGTTCAAGGAAGGGTTATGAGGCTTTTAATCTAGCAGTGGGTTTTGTTTGTTTGTTTGTTTAGGTGTTTACTGAAGATCAGAATAAACATCCCATATTCCAAAATTACAATTCCAAGTATTTATAATAAACATATGATAAATAAGATCTGAATACCTGAGAGACGACCTCCCCTCCGATATTATATTGCCACAATTATGATCAATGGATGGAGCTCCCTCCATTTAAATTAGAAGCTGTAAAAGCAAGTTGTTCTTCATGAAGAACCCTGGCACTGGAATGTTCTTCTTCTTTCATGGAAGAGATAGATCTATTAACACTGCAACATTTTACAAAGTTCATCTACCAACCATACCATGGCACTTAGTTGTAAACTTTGAAAAGTTGGGCCAGTAACAAGAAAGCAAGCAAGCTGCAGTGTAGTTAAAATTTAACATGAATAGAATAGCATAGCAATCCTTGCAAATTATTCCCATCTTTCTCATTTTTGCCTGCCATCACTCTTAATGACGTCAACAGGAAGTTGGGGAAAGTCTGAATTCGACTGCTCCTGGTGGATGAACGTTGGTGAGATGGCTGGTAAGATGGTTCCTGTGATTAATCTGTAGCGACGCTACAGGAAATCAGACCAATTCTCATATAATAAGAATCATCCCTGTTGTGAACTCAGTACAAGCAGATGCAGCTTTATAGTTTGTATGTGTGGCTGGAATGACTTGTGGAAACAAATGGGTCTCCTGCTCTAAAAAAACCCCCATCTTTTCTCCTCTAATCTCATTTACATTTCAAACAGGTATTAACATTATACTATCAATATGTTTAGGCTTTTATTCTAATAATATCTACTGGTTTTAGAAACCCATCCACATTCTAAATATCTGGAGAAACAAACACAACCCCATCAATATCGCTGAGAAATGAGAACAAAAAACTGCACATCATTTTCACAGGTTGCATAAAGAAAATAATGCTGCATCCCCTCTGCCCCCATGTCACCTTGACTCTAGCAGTTATTAGTAATAAACATTTCCAGAACTGTCCCAACATCTTTGATAATTCTGGTGCATGAACATAGATGTTTGGGCATTAGATGCTGTATTAATGAAGCTGCTCTTTGTAAACAGAAGCAGCCCTTGTTAATTTCATCTTTGCTCAAAACTCAGTGAAAGAAAGTAACATTTGCAAATAGACATTATTAGAAGCAGAAAATATTTTCAAGTTTCAAGCACAGCATTTCATTTAGAAAATGAAGAAACAAGAAGAATAAGTGCTTGTATTTCTAACATAATACAACTAAAATATCTTTTCCCAAAGTTAAGATTTCTTACATATCATACACAACATACTCCTGATTTTCCAAACATCTATTATCTGGATAATGCAAAGGTTTCATTTGGATAGTGCAGATGTTCAAATAATAGAGCAGAGACCATTGGCTACCAGTGAGGGTGTTGATGGGAAAAAGAGCAAGAAGGGAGGGTGTAAAGGTTCCTTACCCACTCTGAACTCTAGGGTACAGATGTGGGGACCTGCATGAGAACCTCTAAGCTTAACTACCAGCTCAGATCTAGTTTTGCTGCCGCCACCCAAATTATTTATGAGTTATTTGGGAAACTGTCTACCTCCCCCACCAGAATATTTTCCTCCCAAGTACTATAACCGTTCCTTTAGTTGCCTTGAGAAACTTCTCCACCAAGTTCCTAGTGAACACTGATCCAATCCCTTGGATCTTAAAACAAGGAGAAATTAACCATTCCCAACTCCTTTCCCCCTTACCAAATCCTGGTGAATCTAGGTCCAACCTCCTTGGATCTTAAAACAAGGAAAAATCAATCAGGTTCTTAAAAAGAAAGCTTTTAATTAAAGAAAGGAAGGTAAAAATCATCTCTATAAAATCAGGATGGAAAATAACTTTACAGGGTAATCAGATTCAGAGAGCCCAGAGGAACCCCCTCTTGCCTTAGGTTTAAAGTCACAGCAAACAGAGGTAAACCCTTTAGCAAAAGGAACATTTACAGATTGCGAAAACAAAGATAAAACTAACACGCCTTGCCTGGCTGTTACTTACAAGTTTGAAATATGAGACACTGGTTCAGAAAGATTTGAAAAGCATGGACTGATGTCTGGTCCCTCTTAGTCCCAGGAGTGAACAATCCCCAAAACAAAGAGCACACAAACAAAAGCCTTCCCTCACACCAAGATTTGAAAGTATCTTGTCCCCTTATTGGTCCTTTGGGTCAGGTGTCAGCCAGGTTACCTGAGCTTCTTAACCCTTTACAGGTAAAAGGATTTTGGTGTCTCTGGCCAGGAGGGATTTTATAATATTGTACACAGGAGGGCTGTTACCCTTCCCTTTATAGTTATGACAGAGGGAGACTGAATTTGTTTAAATAAAAAGAGAACTACTGATATAATTCAAGAACTGTGTTAAGATCTTGCCGGGTAAACAAGAGAAGTGCAGGACCAGATATCAATGAACCAAAATCGGTGTATTAGAAATGAGGCCTAAAATTGGTGGAGAAAATAATGAGGGTATGGGCTATTCTGCCCTTCACTCCCTTTTGGGGTTCCTCAAAGATTTTGGGGGTCAAAAATTAGAAGAGGCTACCATGATAATGAAAGGGGAAGGAATGAGCTCCACCATCATGGTGGCCACCTCTACTGGTTCCTGTTGGTCTACTTTAACACTGCTGGGCCTTCATTGTCCTGGTCGCAAGAAATATATTGACAGACCAGGCCAGAGAGAGGACCCAGATGACATCACCACCTCCACTGGTTTCAACTAAATCCCAGCCACCACCAGAAAATCCTCTTCCTTCATTCTCTCTCTTTTTTCCTTCTGCCTACTTCCCAACAGTCCTCGAGTTTGTGGGACTGTCCCACTTTGACCCTCAATACTGCCTGTCCAGGGTTGAGGTAGAACATTCCTGCAGAGCAGAAGCCAGTAGAGGCAGTGTCTCTCAGGCAGCAGAAGCAGGGTGGCACTCAGCACACAAGGGGAAGCCCCAGGGGTTGAAGTGTCTGAGCCTGGAGTTCCTGTCCCTACCCCCCCCCCCACACACACACACCCTGCGCCCCTCACATGCTCCAAACAATGGGCCGATGGCAGCAGCACTGCAGAAGTGGAGGAAGTCAAGCAACTGGAGCCAATGAGTGAAGTCTGCAGGTGAAGACCATGGCCTGGCTGTGGGGAGAGAGAGGCTGACTGGGCTGCAGGAGAGCCAGGGCAGGGATGAGGAGGAAAATGGAGGGGAAAGGGAGAGACAGGGGGCCCCAGAGGCAAGTCCAGGCTGGGGAGGGGAAATCAGAGCTCTGTCTCCCCAGTAACCAATCCCCTCTCTCTTCCCTGAGTACTGACTGGCTTCCCATGCCCCGCTCTAGGCATGGCACTCTCACTCATCCTGCTGTGTGCCTGCAGCTCTATTACTCAAATTTGGCCACACTATCTGCTCTCTACAGTCAGCATGATGGATTGTCACCTTTAACATCTTTATGTTTTGGGTTTTTTTTTTTGCCTCTGGAGACCTCTTAGGTAGCAGGAGGAATTATTGAATATATTGCTTCTCTTAAGGGTTATAAAGAGATTGGAACATTCTGTAGCACATTCCTAAATTTCTGGGCATACTAGCACCCATAAAGTTCCTGATGATCCCAAGCATCAGAAGTTGCCTAGATTTTTTTTTTAACTTCAGTTCAGTACAATAGGAACTTTTTTCTTCATGCTTTGCTAATTATGGTTTGCAGATTTATACACAGCCCAGGAGTCTCAGAAAAGAACCAAGTTACAATAGCAGAAACAGCGTTTTTAGTGAGGTATCACATGATGAGGATACTATTTTTATAAAAATGCACAGCATTTTATACTATAGTATGACGTTTTATCACGAAGAAAAGAGAATGATAGATTTTCACAATAAATGGACATTTTGTGATGTATCATCATCCTTTTTTAAAAAATGTGGCTTGCTTGGTAATTTGTAGCAATTATTCCTTTGCATTGCTTCTCCCAGACTTTAAAATCATAGGTCTAGAAGGGGCCTTGAGAGGTCATCTAGTCCAGTGCCCTGCACTCATGGCAGGAGTAAATATTCTCCAGACCAGGGGTCGGCAACCCCTCAGAAGTGGTGTGCCGAGTTTTCATTTATTCACTCTAATTTAAGGTTTCATGTACCGATAATACATTTTAACCTTTTCAGAAGGTCTTTCTCTATAAGTCTATATTATATAACTAAACAAGGTTTTCAAAATGTTTAAGTAGCATCATTTAAAATTAAATTAAAATGCTGATCTTATGCTGCCAGCCTGCTCAGCTCACTGCCAGCCTAGGGTTCTGTTCACCTAGGCCGGCAGCAGGCTGAGCAGGGCCTGCGGCAGGACCCCAGATCTGGAGGGGGGGGCTTTAAAGGTGTCAGGGCAGAGGGCTGGGGTGTACGGCAGAAGGCTGGGTGTGTGGGGGTTCAAGGATCAGGACAGAGGGATGGGGGCTGTGGGGGTGCAGGGCAGAGGGCTGGATGTGGGGGGGG
>NC_133770.1:103473539-103573454 GCF_003597395.2 Chelonoidis abingdonii | reverse complement strand
CAAGACTCCAGTTCAGGCTTAATCAGTGTGGAGTAGAGCGGAAGAATTACTTTTTGTGTCTTGCTTACAACACTTCTGCTAATACATCCTAGAATGATGTTTGCCTTTTTTTTTTTTGCATCAGAGTTACGCTGTTGACTCATATTTAGCTTGTGATCCACTATGGCCCCCAAATCCCTTTCCGCAGTACTCCTTCCTAAGTAGTCATTTCCCATTGCATATGTGTCCACCAACTGTTCCTTCCTAAGTGGAGTACTTTGCATTTGTCCTTTGGTGAGATTTGGCTATATATTGAATGCATTTATAGAACAACAAAAACATTCAAAACAAGTATAATGAACTCTCTAGCAACATATTTCACTCAATAGCCAGCAGCTACCAACGAGGGTCATTGAAAGTGTTTTCTTGGACACTGAGCAGCTTACTAGGTAAATTAGCCAGATTCTGAGCTCAATTTCACCAATATAAAAAGCGGGTAAATTCACTTACGTGAATGGAATGGTTTTATTCTAGCATAACAGAATGTAGCTCAATGTATTTTATAGCCTTTGCCAGGTAAGGGATCATTTAACATTTTCATTGGTAAACAGATTGTTTTCTTTCTTTGCCTGATTCTTTATGCTGGAAACATACATTATGCTCAGAGCTGCTTCTTTCTCCTTCACTTTCTCTGGACTACTTTTGCACACTTGATAAAATTATTCAAATGTTTGACTGTCCTTTGAAGGCAATCAATATTTCTGCATTTATTTCAGCCAATGTTATTGTTGGATGCCACTGAAACATTGTACAACACATTTGCAATAAAATTTAGTTTTTATTTTTAATAGGGATGGAAAGGAAAGGGAGATTTTTTTTTCCAGCTTAGCTAGGTATTATGTTAAAACTCCCCATAAACAAAAGTTACTGCAGTGATTTATTTATTGCATTTGTTTTAAGCCATTTGAAATGTGGGGAGGAATACTTCTGTCTAATAAGATTCTGGATTCCCAGCCAAGATTGCATATATTGACCACAAAGACAGCTAAAAGCAATATCCTAAAGACCCCAATGCTGGTACCAGTTTGCCGGTCTCAGAGTGTCTGATAAGACTATGTACTGGGTCTGTGCTTCTCCAACACCAAGGCTGCAAGTAAGAGTCAACACCAAAAACAGAAGCTGCAATTTTCTATATTTGCTGTTCTTTTCTCTCGCCTGCTTGCATGTGTTCGTCTTGTTTTGTTTTAAAGGAAGCAGGATCCGACTAACAGAAGCAACAATAACAGCTCCTGCTCACCTGAACAATTTTTTTCTCTTTTCCCCCAGAAAGGCACTTATTACTACATAAGGCTATGTCTACACTTATATACCACTTATATTGGTATAACTTATGTCACTCAGCAGTGTGAATAAGGCACTTCCCTAAGCGACAGTTACACCAACCTAAGCACTAGCGTGGACAACACTATGTTGGCGGAGAGAGTCTCTCCTGCTGACATAATTCATACGCTCCAACAAGCGGTGGTATCTAAGTCAACAGGAGAACTCTCTCCTGTCAGCTTAGACCATCTGCAGTGGAGAGCTTGCAGTTGCGCCGCAGTAAGCTCTCTAGTGTAGCCATAACTAAGACTGTCAAATAAGAGGGTGGGGGGGCTTCTTTTAAGGACTCTTTACAGCTAAAGAAAAGGGAAGAAAGAATGTTAAAATGGAAGCCTTACGTAATGCTTTACATTCCAAATGTTTTAACTGTTTTTCCTTCTTTTTCAGTATCTTTAACAAAATGTTAAAAAGATTTTTATTGGTGTGTTTGCCATGGTATTAAGTAGGCTGAGGTCTCCGTATACCAAACCCTGAACTTTGTTTAAAGCTGTTTAATGTTGGAGAGTTTCAGGGTCATGTAACACCTTGAATCTTTGGACGTACACTCCAGCTAAATTAACACAAACAAAATGGTACCAGCATTGCTTTATTGATGCTTTGTGATGGAAAGGATGAGTTAATATTTCCACCTGAGTCTAATCATGGACAATAATAGGGCTGTTTCTAAGACCAAGGACAGTACATGTGCACCCTTGTGACTATTGGAAATTAGTCACAAAGAAGAAATACTGTGTGCAGCATATATGTGCACTTGATATTAGGAAGGAATTGCCTACATTACTAAGTCAATGCTGTTGCTTGACAACTTCAGAGCCAGGTAGGAACCCTGACCTGATTATTAGAAGAAAAGAAATGTCTCCAGGACAACAAAGGTGAAACAATAGATGGAAATACAAACATAGATCTCCACTAAGCAGCCTTCGTGTTTCCAGATGATTGCTGTGGCTATAATAATAATGCATTCCTAAACACAGTTTGAAATATCCATAGCCTATCTTTACTTCCTTTTAAAAACGTGTAAATAAACAAGCAGCTGTTAGCTCCATAAACACAGTATCAAAGCTTTGCTGTTGGCCAAATGTATGCCAGTTGGGATCGATACAAAGCTGTGGGCTAAATTATTTAACTTGAGAAGACTACAGCAACTCTCATCCATGTGCTGAAGGTAATGGCAATCCGATGAAGGAGCTCTAATGCTATGCAGGATTCTGGTTCTCTGAAAACAATCACAACTCATATGCACGCTAAACCAACCAGCACAAATAAAACCAGAAAGCAACCCCTATAACTAATAAAAAAAAGACTGAGTATTTAACTTCCACAGTGATGTTCACAGTTAAAAAAAATATTATAAATGAAACACAGCAATTCTGATGATAGTTCATTTTACATGACAAGAAACATTCGGAGCCAAATCCTGAGAGGCGCTGAGCAACTGTCAATCACCTCCAAATTCGGCTGCAGCCAATGAGAGTTTCAGGTGCTCAACATCTCTCAGCATGTGGCACGTTAATCTCCTGAATATCATCATCACCTTATTTATTTTAATTCCATTACTGCCTAGAGGTCCCAACTGTGACCAGAGCTATATTTATATTTATTAGACAACATGCATCCTGAAAAAAACTTAGAACTCGAAAAGGACAGACAAAGAGTGGGAGAAAAGTAGTATGGTCATCCCCATTTTACAGATAGGGAACTGAGGCACAGATTAAATGATTTGCCCAAGACCCTGCAGGAAGCCTGTGGAAAAGCCATGAATTGAACATAAGCCTTTTGAGTTTCACATCAGTGCCTTAGTCATAAGACCATCTTTCCTCCAATACGTAATCCCATCTAAATTTTATTGAACCTGTTTCACTATGAAGATGCTATAATATATACATATAATAGTAACTTCCATCTGAGAATTTCAAAGCACTTCACAAACATTAATGAATTGAGCTTCACAAAACCTTTGAGAGGCACGTAAAGATAAAGATACTCATGTCTAACATCTGTACATTTTCGCCAGAAGTAGTTATACTTTTATATGCAACTGCTAGCTTGATGAACTCGTGCTAACTGCTGGAGGCAGCGTGTTCTGTGCTAAGGCTCCTGATTATGGAATATGCAAGTGAGTCTCAGTTTGACGACTGTGAAGCAATCCTGTGAAGCTCATCTTGTTTAGCCAGGCTACCTAAGGTACTCCCATTTCCATAGTAACTGAGCACGTCTCAGATGGAGAACTGACACACAGGACATGTGTCTACATAGCAAAGAAAAACCTATGGCTGGCCCGTGCTAGGTAACTTGGGCTCGCAAGGGTCAGGCTGCAGGGCTGTTTCATCTCTGTATAGACTTCTGGGCTAAGGCTGGAAGTTGAGCGCTGGAAATCTCTCACCCTGCAGGGCCCCACAACCCAGGCATGTATGGGCCAGCCACGGGTTTTTCTTTGCTGTGTAGCTATACCCAGAGAGACTATGGTTCATGCAAGGTAAACACAGTAAGTCTGATGCAGCAGAAAATCCAACTTAGGTTTCCTGAATCCCAGGCTAACACTCTTACCGCTGCACTACCCTTCGTCCCCCCTCTGTATTCAGGAAGTGGAGTAATAGATTTGAGTCTACTGAGTACATCATATATATTATGTTAATGTTGTACCTATATCTTTATTTTATAAGAGTCACATTTTTAAAGAGGAAAACATGAATAAATACATTTAAAAGTTAAATAAAATGCAAGTTTCAGTAATTCTTTGGCCTTTTGCCCTCCCCTTTTAATGATCTCAGAGATACTAATCCTGAACAGTTACTTATTTCAATGCCTAAGTGGACAGCAGGAATCTACCACCTACAATATGCTTCCGTTAATGTTCTTATTCATAACACAACACAACACACTGAAATTTCCTCACATCAGACCCTTGAAAACTCTAAGGAGAGTGGTAAAAGATCATTTTTGGAGTCACTTAAAACTGAATCTAACAGAACACTGAAGAATATATTGTAGGGACCACTGTAGCTATGACAGAGAGATCAACTCTAGTGTGACCTAATAGACCTTTCACAGCTATAATTTGTGTGATTCTTTTAAAATGTATCCCTTTTAATGTTAACAGTAATGCACTCGCCTATTCCTCTTGTGCACCCATGCTTTTTCCTTCACAAGCCACCCCCGCCCCCCGCAATCTCTGATTCCTAACAGAAGGCACCCAAAATATTGCTTTGCAAAGTCAGTAAAACAGAATCTGCTACAGGCTGTCACTGAGCTGTTTACTGGGGTGACCTACCTTTCACAAGCATTTGCTTCTGGATTTTTTTTTTAACTAAGTTACCTGTAGACACTTTCCCAAGAGCACCTTCCTTTGCAACTTCCTAGCTCCTACTAACTAAGCACAGGTTTGCTCTTTTTTAGAAACTTTTTCCCTAGCATGTCCTTCTGTAGTCTGATCCCAGAAATTTGAAAGATTCTAGCAGCTGCAGTCCTACACTGGTCATTTTGCAACTACTTGTTATATAGCTCCTTTCAACCACTGAGTATTCTTCAGGTCCGGCTCCATGGTTTTTGCCGCCCCAAGCAGCAAAAAAACAAAAAACAAAGCAAAAACAAAAAAAACCCTGTAATCACGATCAGCTCTACTGCCACTGCTTCAGTCTTCAGGGCAATTCAGTGGCTGGTCCTTCGCTCCCAGAAGGACCCGCCGCTGAGTTGCCGTTGAAGAGCCAGACATGCCACCACTCTCCATTGGCTGCCCCAAGCACCTGCTTTTTGGGCTGGTTCCTGGAGCCGGCCCTGGTATTCTTAATACCTGCTAGGTTTTCTCATCCTTATTCCTGAGGAGAGAATATATTGTTACAAGTAGGACCAGGACCTTGAAGCATGTCTGGATGATAGCGTGTGTGAAATCAAACGTGATATCTTTCATGGAGAAAAGGCCACCAGAAACACAAGACAAGATAAGAAGCATGCTAGACAAGTAGTTTTCCTATAACCTTCAGTTTCATCCCCAGGTAAAATGAGTTACAGTAGTTTGAGAGGTGATGAAATCACAGATTGCAGTGGATAGGTCTTGATTTAAAAGGAAGCTTCTTGGCTAGCCAAAATGCAGAGGACAATGCTACTTGATCTCTCTCTCGCCACACACACATACATACACACACACACAGAGTGATGACTACTGCATACTGTAGATGGTGCTATTTCAGCAGTAGGTATATCTCAGAATCCTACAGAGCTGGGCCTTTGAAATGTCCTGGAAACTTCAAGACATATTTTTCTGATTTCTTTAAAATTCACATTGAAGTTAGTTGCATGGTATATGACCAATAACTTTTCTTAGAACAACACTTGAGCATGTTTCCATTTGGCCCAAGTATTTAAAAGAGAAGAGTGGCTTTGCTGTTCATCGTAAAAGCTTTTCTGCATCTGCTTACACAGCCTATAAGCTTTATAAGATAGTAACTGTTGCTTGGCAATCTTGTTTCAGGCATCTACTCACTAGCAATAGGGCTGGCAATTACACATTGGCTATATTTGCACAGACGTATACCTTGGGAAGCCAAATTGATTTCTTGAGAAAAATCAGAGAGTTAACGGAGGTATTTTTGGACAATCCAAACAGTTTATTCGGTACCCAGTTTGATCATATGTACTTTGGATGGAAGGCCACATCTTGAAAGTACCAATAACTTACAAGATTTAATTTTACACTAGCATATTCTGGACTATTTTTTGAAAATACATGACTGGAAATCCTATATTTTGGAAGCATGAATTTCACATGATGGACTTCTTCACAAGACTGGGGAGGAATAGCTCAGTGGTTTGAGCATTGGTCTGCTAAACCCAAGGTTGTGAGTTCAGTCCTTGAGGGGGCCATCTGGGGATTTGCCCTGCTTTGAGCAGGAGGTTGGACCCAGATGATCTCTTGAGGTCCCTTCCAACCCTAATATTCTATGATTCTAACTCAAAAGTAACCTTAGGTGGAAGTCAGCTAGCATTAGAATCGGTCTTCAAAGTAAGAGAGGTCATTCCATTCATTTTGTCAAGGTCTTCTGGTATTTGCTGAGGATGCAATAGTTTTTTAAACTGTTGTTAATCATGTCAAATGTATTGATCACATTTGAAAATCATATCACCAATTTGTGTTGGAGGGTTCATTCATATTTGTAAATGATACCTCTGACTCCCTTATGGATAATTCCATACTGTGATGTCCTTCATGAATGTGACAGCACCACTTTGGTTATGCTGCTTGAAGTCCTCCATTTCCCCTGTAAGAGTTAGACATTCAAACATCTGTTAACTCTGTGAAAAAAAAATGAACAATGAACTAAGGATAATATTTCTATGCCTCTGGGCACCCCTGGAGTATTATCCTTTCAAATCCTTATACCTACACAGAGCTTGAAGGTTCTTGTATCAACTGTTGTATTTTTATCAGCAGAATGTTTTCAGTAAACATGTGGACTCATGCCTCTATATAATCACATTCCAAGTTACTCATCTTTTTTTGCAAATGCTCCCCAGATAGTGCCTCTGCAACAAGTAAAGATATGGCCAACAGATGGCTTATGTTTAACTGCTACTATTGTAATCTTAATAGCACTCTTCATTCTCTGAATAAATGTTCTACTCAAGATTTTTTAACAATGGTTTCTATAGGTTAGTGAGTTTCCATTTCAACACATTTGTCAAAAATATAATGGGGTAGGAGGAAGGCAGAGAAATTGCACAAATTCTATAGGAAGTGACTTCTATTTTATTTGAGCTAAGATTCCTTCAGGTATAGTCCCCTCTCCAGAAGCAAACAGTAGCCTGTGAAAAAGCAGTACTGAACTTTCCTTTCAAAGTATCAGTCAACCATTTTATTTTGATTAATATAACGCCAAATGGTATATTTAGTTAATAGTTCTTTTAGCTTGTCTCCTGTTTGAGTATCTTGCATTCAGGGTGTGAAAAATTTACTAGATACCTTCTAGGCAACCAGACTAGACCTAGCAGTCAGATATTTAAGAAACAAAAACAAAAAAGAACCACATACACACAGTGGGTAAGGGAACATACTACAACCTGGCGAGACACACCAACTTCACTTCCAAGTTGCTGCTCACAATGTGTTGGGTTTCCTACTAGGGACCATGAGTTCTTTGGTAGAGTTCTGTCTTTTGTGTCAGCATTTGGTTTCACAAAATGCAAACATCCCACTCCTCTGCCTCTAGCTTTTGTAAGAGAAAAGGAGTTTCCTCTCTTCCCCCACACCTATAACACAGAATTTTCTGAAGCTTGGAAGGTGATTTCACAATTACCTTTCACCAAGTTTCCTTCCCTCTGCTCCTTTACCTCTAGCTGGACTCATCATTACTCCACTGATGCCCTTCTCATTTTTTGGGTCCTCTTTCCCCAAAAATAGAAGCCTCTGCCTTTCTGCTGCTGCTTGCAATATCCTAAGCTACAACAGCGGAGTGAAATTTACATGATTTTTGTTAGTTTCATGGTTACCCACAGGAGTTGTGAATAACAGCTGTGAAACTATTATTTATATATTAAAATAAAGCACAAAGGCCTCAATCACAATAAGAGCCTTGCTGTAATAGGTGCTTCCTTTGGAAGTCCCCGCTTAGCCGTCTTTTTTATTAATTATTAATTATTATTTTTTAAACACAACCTTTAACATTCCAGCTCAAATGTTCTTAGCATACAGATAAAAAACAAACAATTAAAAAACTAAACAAAAAGCCACACCGGACAGCCATGCAGATTGACAATGATGTTGATTTCTCCCATTCCATTCTCATACATCAGTACCAGTAACAAAAATCTTCATATCAAATGTCTGAGGTTCACTCGTATAACCCCATTGTAGGTTAATGGATCTGTATATACATGTTCATATGTACAATGGAGCAGGCATAACTAAGAACATAATTTGCTTTGCACAGATGTTACTAAGAACATAAATTTGCTTGAGGGATTACTGATAATGAAACATGAGGAGGAAAGAACTCAGTGTGACTGTCAGATTTCAGGGGCAGTTTTTAAGGCTAGAAGGTAGGGAAAATAAAAGCAGAATTTTACTTTTAAAGTGAGCAAGCTTTACCCAGAAATTATTCAAGTGCACAATGTTATCAGAGTAGAAATAGACTTGGGTAAATGCCTACTTTCGAAACAATCTCCTTCCTGATGTGATACCATTCCATCAGCAAATCAGTGAGATGTTGGAGCTGACAACTCCCCTCCCCCTCTCCCGCCCCCACCTGACTTAAGTTGGGAACAAGGGCTTAACTCTGGAATTCACTCTCAACCTTGATCCCAGAATACCTCACATTTGTTGGCCTGGACATGTGGCAAGGCCTAGCTAGTCATCCACACTTTTACTGAGGGAGAAAGCTGACAGGAGTATGATTGGACTATTTATGATGGATAGAAATTTTTGTTGATACCTGCTGGGTTGGAGAGAAGAATATTGTTTGGGGTAGGCTGGAAAGTTTAATGGCTACTAAACCATCAGCATTTTTGTAAGTATTTTATAACTTATGTAACAGCACAAAGTTTTGGATGGGTGCATGTTTAACTGAAGTAAAATACATTTTGCAAAAACTGAATTACACAAGTAACATAATATTATAAACAGATGAAGTGCTTGCTCCCAGCATAACAGAACATTGCTTACTGTTACTTAAACAAGTCTTAGATAGTTAGGGATAAAACTGGAAGGTAAAAATACACGTAATCTCTTTTATCTCTTGGATGGAATTTATGATATCCCTATATGTACATTCTTTTCCATACCATTTACAAAACATTTGAAAATAAATGTAAAATGAAGAAAAACCCAGAATTCCGCCCGTCCACCCAATATTAAAGTATTCATTAGCAAGTTTATTAATGCCAGAAAATTCTTGCTGATGTTAACTAAATTTGTCTGTTAAATGAAACACCAGAAGGAGATAAACGTCAATTTTGTTCAAAGAATATTTTCTTCTTTTGCTATGTGAACAAGTGAATCAATGGAGTCATTTATTCAAATGCTTGTCAATGTTTGAAAATTCTTTTTCTCTTCCCTTTTCAAGCCACATTTCAGGCACCGTACATAAACATGAAAGCACTGTAAATGTGTTGTGGGAGAGAGTTATGAGCTGCCTTGATCATTTGTGCAAAACCTATGTTTAGTATTCAGAATGATTTTTTTGAACTACAAGATGAAACAAAAAAAACCTGAGTCAAATGTTAGAATTTCTCTTTCTTTCATCTGTAAATAGCATTTACCTTCATCTCTTTATCAGACTACTAGTTCAACCTGATGATGCATTTTTTGGAGAAGATTATGTGTAGATATGAAATTTCAAGAGAATAGGGTAGCTCTGGCAAAGCTAAAGTGGATTAAATTTTAAACTGAAATTGGTCATCTTAAATAAAGAGATATGTTCCTAGGCCTGACCCCACTAAATGTCAGAGTTCCATTCCAAGTGTCAGCAGTTTTCTGCAAAAGAAGAGGAGCATTCTGGGTTTTGCATCGGTAGGGGCACTTTTTCTAAATTTATGGCAGGTGAGGGGTGGGGGAGAAGGCTCAATTTCCATAGTGCCCAGAGCCTGAAAAACCTTTAGTCTTGGCCTGCTGGAATCTACTTGGCCAGGCACAGAGTTCATTCATAAGTGAATGACTTACAGACATTCTGAGGTCAGATATTGTCCTCCGTTAATGAGCCCAGTGACTCACTGTCAGTCATACCTATGGGCCAGGCCTATGGACTTTGGCATTTATAACAAATCCCTGGCCACATTGGTTTTTGTAGATATCATTTATGCTGCAGAACATAGCCGCACAGCCTTCATTGCTATAAAGAGAGACAGGCAGAACTAAGGACTTTCTTTGCCAGGAAACACTTGTTCTAAGAATGAAACTGTAATAGTATTAAGAAGTGTTAGGGGCTTATGTTGCCTGGAGAGCAGTCTCCAGAGTAATGTAAACACAAACTCTTTAATTTATCATCTAGCAGAGGTCAGCAGTGCACACATTACCCAGTATTTTGTATCTCTCTCTCCACCTCTACAAAAATGCCTATGAAGAGTTAAACTCATGAGGCACAGAGTTAGGGACACCGAACCCACCAAGCTTCATTATCCCATATAAATGTCATGCTAATTATGTATGCAGCAGAAGGCAAGAACCATGTGTGGCACATTGGTCTCAATTATGAACTGAAGCTCTTGGTAACAACTGTCTTAGGGCTGCTGCTCTCTCTTATTTACACATTACCTGCCAATTCTTTACTTGATTCTATTCTATATTCTCTTTAGGCAGTGAAGTAAAATATATAAATACATGTTCTGTGCTGGACTCATTTCCTGCCCTCACCTTCCTAAACAATAGAAACAAATGAAAGCAGCTGATTGCTATTATGGTGCTGCAGTGCTTAATAGCTACTATGCAGAAAGCCTCACATGGGATGATGATCATATTAAGAACTCATTCATCATGCAGAAGGGCTCCAGGTAGTAACCCAACGTAAATAAGGTTATTGGGCTTATTTCATTATCTGATCTCCCAACAACTCATACCCGGTGTGCAGGGCCAAAGCACCGGCTTAGCCAAAGAAACTCAAATAAAAAAAAATACTTAATGGTTTAGGTATTAGTTCCTAGAGGACCGTGGTGCTGCTCCCCCATAGACATACATACAACCTCTGGCCCACAATGATACATAAACTTAATTCAATAAAGTTCATCCATAATATTGCCCCACTTGTCAAAGAATAATTGATGAGTTGAATATCAAAAAAAGTCAGCTTAAAGGGATATGTGCTTTCCACCACAAACACTTTATGCTACTAAACATGATGTGGGACATAAAAAAACAATTCAATTAAAATTTTGAAGGCACTTTACCGAAATTGATTTTTTTGTTAAATATACAGTCCCCAGTTTAAAAAAAATATAATCATCAACTATAAGTAAGGAACAACCTCAAAGGAATAACAGCAAAGAAAAAAATATTCTGCTTATCAAGTAGACTGTTGGCTTCCAGCACTAAGTGCTATCAAAACTACCTTGATAAAGGAAGCACTGATAAGACATCGTGTGCCTTGAAGAATAAACTCTAATTAAGGTAGTATATTCTGAGGACACTATAACCTTATTTTTTATTTATTACAGAGCTAGGAGATAACTTACTCTTGATGCAATATTGTTCTTGGTCAATGACCTGTCTATGTAAGTCATATTGCTCTAGTCTTTCAAGATTTTAAAGCCTAGCCTGGGACAGGAAAAAGGTTTATCCTTTCACAGAATGGTGCCTCTCATTTAAAAAGGTAATCAGAACCTAACATAAGACATTATCAGCAGCCAGTGGATGACTTCAGAGTTTGGTGTCTATGTCTAATGCTGCACAATCCTAAATCAAGGCTTCTATTCAACAGAGCCCTACATAACAAATTTGCCTCAAACTGCATTAGCCACTACCATACTACCTACCTTGTCAGACACATGGAGCATTATGCACCTACTTTTCTGTCCCATGTCAATGAAATACTGCTGGCATTCTAACAGAGTGTCAAGACTGTGAACCACCATGGTGCACTCTACTGCCACAAGGGGGCTACAACATGGAACATGGTGATGAGGATAAAGCAAATGCTTTGAATGAAAGTGATGTCAGGCGGCGTTAATTTTTTTAAAACAACTGTACTAGTTCTTCTTCGAGTGCTTGCTCATATCCATTCCAGTTAGGTGTGCACGTGCCGTGTGCACGTTCGTCGGAAGATTTTTTCCCTAGCAACACTCGGTGGGTTGGCTGGGTGCCCCCTGGAGTGGCGCCACTATGGCGCCAGATATATACCCCTGCCGACCCAGCCACCCTTCAGTTCCTTCTTACTGCCTGTGTCAGTCGTTGGAACAGTGGAGCGCAGCTTAGCTGACCTCCACTTCCCTAGCTACTCGTAGTTCTTGTATATATAGTTATATAGTTATAATCCTTTTATATATATATATATTTATATAGTTATACGTTTTTTTCTTTATTAGCATAATTAGTTTAGTGATAGTTAGCGGGGTTCGGGGAGTAGCCCCTTCCCCGCACCCGGTGCCGGAGCCCATGCCCGGCTCGCTGGGTTTTAAACCGTGCTTGACGTGCCACAAGCCAATGCCGACAGGAGATCTGCACGACTCCTGTTTGAAGTGCCTCAGGGAATCGCACTTGACAGCTAAGTGCCCCATTTGCAAGGCTTTTAAGCCAAGAACAAAAAAGAGCGGGACTTACCCTTACCCCTCTGCCTTCGGCACTGAGCGCTGGTCGATCGGCGGGCAGAAGCGCCTCCTCGGCACCGGACCCCGCCGGTACTGCCAAGGCCTTTTGGCACTGGCCGTCACCGGCACCGAAGTTGACTTGGCACTGCTCCCTCTCTCCGAGGTCGAGAAAGCCTATGACTCCTCCTGCCGGTACCTGACAGCTCCCCAACACGCGCCGTGGTTGAGCTCCCTGCTCCTGCTGCTTCCGTGCCAACTGCACCACAGCCTGAGAGCTCATCTAAGTCAGATCGCCCGGCACCGACACCTGCCGAGGCACCGACGATGTCGGCACCGTCGATCCCAGTCCCACGAGAAACGTCGAATCCAGTGCCTGACAGCTCCCCGGCGCGTGCTGTGGTTGAGCTCCCTGCTCCTGCTGCTTCCGTGCCAACTACACCACAGCCAGAGAGCCCGTCTAAGTTGGATTGCCCGGCACCGACACCTGCCGAGGCACTGACGACATTGGCACCGTCGATCCCGGTCCCACAACGGCCGTCGAATCCGGTGCCTGACAGCTCCCTGGAACGCGCTGTGGTTGAGCTTACTGTTCCCTCCACGCCAGAGACATTCCCAACGGCGAGGGATCTCATTGCCACAACAGAGTCGATGCTGCCTGAACCCCCGGCACCGCCGGTGCGGGTAATAGTGTCTCTTGGCAAGCCTCTCTTGATACGACCATCCTCTGTCGGCACAGCAGAGCGGCACCGTTCATGATCACGGTCCTGCAGACGCTCCAGGTCCCGTCGGCGCTCCCGCTCGCAGTTCTCCTTCTCGGTAGCGGTCGCACTCGCTGCACCAGTTGGTATCCCGCTCGCCGACCCGCTACTCTTGGCACCATTCCAGCTCCCGGTACCGCTACAGGTACCGTGACTCCCGCAGCCGCTCCCGACATCGAGCCTTGAGTTCTCAGTCGACCTCCCGGCACCGCTCTGGTCGCAGGTCCGGATCTCGTTCCAGGTCCCGGTACGCCTCCCAGTACCGGTCCCTAGTGCCGAGTTGGGCAAAGTCCAATAGAGTCAGAGACTCTGCCCATGGTTTTTCAGCACCTCCATGGCCATCCAGATACACATCAGTGTCATCACACGCAGACAGCTCTTATGCTCAGGACTGCGATTCTGATGTGCCCACCAACAACCTGAGAGCCCATCAGGACCTCCTAAGGAGGGTAGCACTCAATATGGACCTTCAGGTGGAGGAGGTCCCAGAGGTAGAGGACCCGGTAGTGGACATTCTATCGGCGGTTGCCCCACTAAAGGGGCCCTACCCGTTTATTCGGACCATCCAGGCGAATGCCGATACTATATGGCAGTCCACAGCCTCTATCCCTCCTGCGGCCAGGGGAGTCAAGCATAAATATATGGTGCACTCTAAGGGGTACGACTACTTGTATGTCCGTCCTCCTCCCTGCTCACTAGTCGTTCAGTCCGTTAAGGAGAGGGAATGGCATAGCCAGCAGGAGTCAGCCCCGAAATGGAAGGAGACTAGGCGAATGAACCTACTCGGCCGCAAGGTGTACTCTGCTGGGGCCTTACAGCTCTGGGTGGCAAATCAACAAGCCTTGCTTAGCCCCTATAATTATAATACCAGGGTGGTAGTGGATAAGTTTATGGAGCTTCTCCCTCAAGACTCCCACCAAGAGTTCGCTGCCCTCTTGGAGGAAGGGAAAAAGGTGGCCAGAGCTTCCCTCCAGGCCTCGTTGGATGCAGCAGACTCAGCAGCCAGGACTCTGGCCTCGGGTGTTGCCATGAGGCGCATCTCATGGCTTCAGGTTTCAAACCTCCGGCCGGAGCTGCAGTATACCATTCAGGAATTAGCATTTGATGGTAAAGGCGGCAAAGACAGCCCCAGGCTGCAAAGCCTGAAGGACAACAGGGTCCTAATGCGCTCTCTCGGCGTGCATATGCTGGCGACCAAACGCAGACCTTTCTGTCCCCAGCCACACCACCGTACTCTGTGCCTAGTCAGAGACAGGACTTTGGCAGCCAGCGCAGCCGAGGTGGTCGCAGATGACCGTCAGGACCCCTAGTGGGCCAAGATCAAGGTCCCTTGCAATCACCACCGGGACCAAAGATGAACTTTCAAAG
Source organism: Chelonoidis abingdonii (assembly GCF_003597395.2). NCBI lineage: Eukaryota > Metazoa > Chordata > Testudines > Testudinidae > Chelonoidis > Chelonoidis abingdonii. The sequence goes on along the minus strand of NC_133770.1, from coordinate 103,558,743 downwards.
GTGCGCCCAAGGGCGGCATACCAGTTACAGGCTGGGACCCCACTCCTACTTCCTCCTGGCATGGTTCCAGTTAACTTCAGATTGCTGGGTCCTACGCACGGTGGAGTATGGGTACCACCTCCAATTTGTTCCAACCCTGTCCCTCTTCAGGGACCCCTCTCACGAGCAATTCCTCTTACAAGAGGTGCAGACGCTGATGGATGAAAGGGGCAAGGGGTTTTACTCCCGTTATTCTCTAATCCCCAACTCGAACGGAGGTCTCAGACCTATCCTAGACCTGCGAGGACTCAATCAGTTTTTGATAAGGTTGAAGTTCCACATGATATCCCTGGGAACCATTATCCCGTCCTTGGATACTGGAGACTGGTATGCCCGCCCTCGATATGAAGGACGCGTACTTTCACATCACCATTTTACCTCCGCCCAGGAGATACCTCTGCTTTCCAGTCAATCATCAGTACTTCCAGTTTACGGTCCTGTTTGGCCTTTCTACAGCCCCACGGGTATTGACCAAGTGTACGGCCGTAGTCGCCGCCTACCTCTACCGACGTCAGATATGCGTTTTTCTGTATCATAGAGACAGTTGACTTTACCAGGGAGACTCCGAGACACAAATCACTCAGCATGGTGGGCATCGTCAAGACATTCACACGTCTAGGCCTGATTGATCACTATAGAAAAATCCGACTCTGGTTCCCACGCAGATGTATAGACTTCCTGGAGCTATCCTGGATTGACCTAGCCATAGAGCTGCTTACCCACAGCCACGGTATTCAGGTGATGAGCAACTAACATCCGAGGGTCTGCAGATCTCAATGCCTCGACTCGCATTGTTTCTTTTCCTGGGGTGTCCCTGGCTGCCAGCACGTTTACATCACTCCAAGCTCCGCTCCATCCTCTCCAGTTGCTAACTCGGCGTCCTGCTCGGACAGGGCACCAATTGTCACGTCGTCACCATTTCCCTCGAGCACCTAGGCTCCCTAGAATGGTGGCTAACTCCCTCCTGGTGTGCGCAGGGATGCTGTTCCATCCGCCCCGCCTCACTGTCCCTGAGCGGACGCATCATCTCTCGGCTCCGGTGCTCACTTTGGTCACCGTCGAGCTTAGGCCTTTGGTTTTCTCAGGAGCTGGCCTTCCAAATCAATGTCCAAAATGAGAGCAGTCCGTTGGCGTGCCAGCGGTTCCAGCAGCAGCTGCGAGGCGTGGTGTCCGTGTTTACAGCCAACACAATGGCCATGTGCTACATAAACAACCAGGGAGGACATGGTCCTCCCCCTTTTTTCGGAGGCCATCATCTCTGGGACTTTTGCATAGCCATATCAATAAATTGGTATGTCCTTTCTCCCAGGTGTTCGAACGCCTTGGCACTTCGACTCAGCAGTTCTTCCTGTCTCACGAGTGTCGCTCTGCCCGATGTGATGCATTTGTTTTCAGACATGGGGACTTTTCCCAATAGACCTGTTCGCTTACCGCCAGAAACAGGAATGCCAGAAGTGTTCTGCTCCTTCCAAGTGTTCTCCGATCGATCTCGGATGCTTTCCTGATGCCGTGGAAGGGCCAACTCCTTTGCCTTCCCCGTTCCCGCTGGTTAGTGGGTCCTGCTCAAACTCCGCAGGGGCAGAGCGTGCATCTCTCATGATAGCGTCTATGTCCAGGCAGCACTGATACACCACGTTGCTCGACCTGTCAATAGCTAACCCAATTACCCTGCCACTCCACCCATCTCAATCAAACTCAGGACCACGGCATTCTTCGCCACCCGGACCTGAATCTCTTCACCTCACAGTTGTGGCTTCTGCGTGATAAACTGGGTGCAGGAAGCCTCCACCCTGTCAACGTACCTGGCCGAGTGAAGCGTTCTCCTACAGGTGTGAAACGCTTGATCTTACTCCTACTGAGGTCTCGATTCCCTCTATTTGGAACTTCTGGCCTACAAGCAGGGCTCGTTGGTGTCATCGCTGAGGTACACTTGGCAGCCATCTCTACCTTCCACCACAGGCTAAGGTGGTCGTTCCGTGTTCTCACATCTATGTTTCGAGCTTCCTCAGGGCTTGGAGCGCTTATCCATTCAAGTACGCCGCCCGCCCCAACCTGGGACACCTCAACCTGTTTTAAACCAGACTTATGTCTCCCCATTCGAGCCGTTAGCGACGTGCTCCTGCTATACCTTGTCTTGGAAGACAGCTTCCTCGTGCCATTACATCGGCCGACGAGTCTCCGAGACTCAGGCTCTTACTGGTTCCACCGTACACTATGTTTCACAAAGACAGGTGCATGACGACACACCGGCATTCCTCCCTAAGGTGGTTTCAGCCTTTCATGTTTTCCCACACTCAACGCAATGGGAGCAAACAATTGCACCCCCTGGACGTCTGTAGAGCACTCGCATTTCTATTGAGCGGACAAAACCATTCGAAAACGCCCCAACTCTCTGTCGCTGTAGCAGACCGAAGGAAAGGCCTACCTGTTTCCTCTCAGAGATTCTCATCTGGGTGATGGCGTGCATCCACACTTCTTATGATTTGGCTCATATTTACCCAAGCCACATCACTGTGCATTCTACCAGGCTCAGGCTTCATCTGCCGCCTTGCTGGCTCAATACCTACCCGAGATCTGTCGCGCCTCCATGGTCCTCGGTCCATACCTTTGCTTCGCATTAGGTCTTGGTTCAACAGTCAAGAGCTGGCCAGCCTCTGGCTCAGCAGTTTTTACACTTCTGCCACATTTCCTCCGACCCCACTGCCTATGTAAGGCTTGGAATCACCTAACTGGAATGGATATGAGCAAGCACTCGAGAAGAAAAGCGGTTACTCATTTGTAACTGTTGTTCTTCGAGATGTGTTGCTCATACCATTCCAAACCCGCCTCCTTCCCCACTGTCCGAGTAGCGGCAGAAGGAACTGAAGGTGGTGCTGGGTCGGCCAGGGGTATATATCCGGCGCCATAGTGGCGCCACTCCAGGGGCACCCAGCCAACTCACCGGTGGTTGCTAGGGTAAAAATCTTCTAAACGAAATGCACGTGGGCGTGCACCACTTGGAATGGTATAGCAACACTCTCGAAGAACAACAGTTTACAAAGGTGAGTAACCGTCTTTTCACCAGGATACAGACTCAGTACGTTGAGGGTTCAGAGTATGTCAGAAGACCAGCTCCAAGATCTTCCTTTATATCAATCAATACCTGCTGCTTCTTTTTAACTTGAACATACTGTAACCTGCTGTGCAGTCCTCCATAATGTTTACTGGAAATATGCTTAGAATGTGTTTATGGCTTAATATGCCATGTACATATCTCAAAAGTTATGATCTACTGAATCTTTAATCCTATTTGTATGCATGTCATTTTGTATTTAAAGTTATGAATAACATTAGAAGAGCATTTGGTCAGTTCCTGGAGAAAGGAATGTTGAAGTTAACTACCTAATCAAGAGACACTTAAGGACGATGGATCTTGGAATGCCCAATCCATACCTGGTAGAAACTTGAGTCATGCCTGGACATGTGCTTGCCCAGGTGACTCCAGACTCCATCTTCGAGCTGGACTGCATAGGAGTGAGGAGAGGGTCTCCATCCACAAGAGAAAGCCTATTTAACCCCTGGGAGACCCCTCCATTTTGTCTTCAGCTGGCTAAAGGGAGAGCTCTCCACCCCCAAGGATTTTGAAAGAAACTGGAACAAAGGACAGTTTGCAAGGGTGTGAGCGATTGCTGGCCCAGGCTAAAGGAGACTAGTCTGTAAAAGGGAGCATTCGTGAACTGGTGAGGACCTTATCTGTATTCAGTTTGTTCAGACATAGATTTATTTTATTTGTTGCTGCTGACTTACTTCGTTCTGTCTGTTACTACTTGGAACCACTTAAATCCTACTTTCTGTATTTATAATATATTTTACTTACTAATTGACCCAGAGTATGTATTATACCGGGCTAGCAAACAGCTGTCATCTCTCTCTCTCAGTGTTATAGAGGGTGAACATTTGAGTTTACCCTGCATACGCTTTATATAGGTAAAATGGATTTATTTGGGTTTAGACCCATTGGGGTTGGGCATCTGAGTGTTAAAGACAAAGCACACTTCTGTGAGCTGCTTTCAGGTAAACCTGCCAGCTTTGGGGCAAGTAATTTAGACCCTGGCTTTGTTTGGAGCAGATCGAGTGTCTGGTCAGCAAGACACGGTGCTGGACGGCCCAAGCTGGCGGGAAAGGCAGGGCTGAAGTAGTCTTGGCACATCAGGGAGCAGCTTCCAAGGGGTTCTGTGATCTAACCCGTAGCACCTGCAATGGAAGCTCACTGCTCAGGGGCTGAGTGTGGAGCAGATAAAGTTCCATTATGGATTTTGGGCAGAACAATTATACAAGAGATTGTGGTGTCAAGGTTTTTTTCCCACTTGAACTTTAGAGTACAAAAGTGGGCACCTGCATGAACACTTCTAAGCTTAATACTTAGCTTAGATCTGGTACGCTGCCACCAGCCAGATTTTAGTCTTGGCACACTTCTGTCCCCAACTTCCCTGGGAACACAGATCAAACCCCTTTGATCTTAAAACAAGGAGAAAATACCATCCCCCCTTCTTTTCCCTCCACCAATCCCTGGTTGAGTTCAGACCCAACCCCTTGATCTTAAAACCAAGGAAAAATCAATCAGGTTCTTTAAAGAAAGTGTTTTTATTAAGAAAGAAAAGGTAAAAATTTCTCTGTAAATCAGGATGGAAAATTGCTTTCACGAGGTACTTAGATTTATATAGCCCAGAGGAACCCCCTTTAGCCTCAGGTTCAGAGTTGCAGCAACAGAGGTTAAAAATCCTCCTAGTAAAAAGAAACATATACAAGTTGAGAAAAACAACATAAGACATAATCCTCCTTGCCTGGCTATTACTTACAATTTTGACACATGAAGACTGATTCAGAAAGATGTTGGAAAGCCTAGAATGTTACGTCTGGTCCCTCTTAGTCCCAAGAGCGAACAACGAACAAAACAAAAAGCACAAACAAAGACTTCCCTCCACCAAGATTTGAAAGTATCTTGTCCCCCAATTGGTGCTCTGGTCAGGTGTCAGCCAGGTTTACTGAGCTTCTTAACCCTTTACAGGTAAAAGAGACATTAACCCTTAACCATCTGTTTATGATAGGTGCCAGTTACAGCTGGCAAATGGACCACCTGGGAGCTTTGCTCCAATGAGAGACACATTGGGACATTCATACTGTGCAGCACAACTGCAGAAAAGTATAGGAATACTTTGCAAATTTTTAGCCCAGAAGATACACAAATTGGAACAACAGAAGAGGAGTGCTGTGTCTTCAAGAACATATTGGTCCTAGAAGCTGAGATGTTATGCAGATGCACTTAACTGGATTGATCACAATCTCATGAAGAATGGTGGCGGAAAGAGAAGGTGCAGAATGCAGTAAGAACTTGGAGAGAATCCAGAAAAGTGATGGAAAATAAACCTTCAGAAGCAGCAGTTTCTGCCTACAGAGTATCCAAGCAAGCAGTCAGAAAGGTGAGAAACCTAGTTTTAGACAAGCTGTATAATGAGTTGAATGACTGGCCTGAACTTGCCAAAAAGAAAATATATCATTGCAAGTAACAAAAGAAGAAAGGGACATAGTAAACACACCATTCATAAAGGATGCAGAGGGCAGACTGACTGAACAGGAGACATGGTATGTAACAGAGAATAATAGGAGAGTCTATTTAAAGAGGCAAACCCTTTTATATGCTACACTACCATTGCATGCACTGATAATTACAGATGGTAATGAATGCCCTGTCAGAGGCAGATGTCAAGGCTGCACCTGGAAAAGCAACAGCTCTGGATGAAGTCCACAGGCATTTTTTGACTTCTATATGGGGCAGAGGGGTAAGAGCTACAGTCATGCCCACAAGGCTGCACACAGGGGGTGGGGAAAATTCCATATCTGTCCAAGGCTTTCAGTTTGGGGAAGTCATGGAAGAAGTGATCAAAGCTTTGAGACAAGTTGGTGTCTGCTGGGTCAGGAGTCCTGCATGAAGTCTGGAAACAGAAGAAAATTGCAGGAGACAGGAGAAAGTCCGTATTGGCACTGATATACAAACAAAAAGGTTACACATACAACTATTCCAATGCTGTTAGAGAGAATCAGTCACATTTGCCAAAAAGTGGAGCCCATTTTAGGAAAGGAATTGTTTTATTTTACAAAAGTAGAAGGAATGGCAGATGGTATGTTCATCACTAGACAGTTGGTGGAAAAGAAGCTGGAGGGAAATGCAGAGCACAGTTGGGCTTTCCTCAATTTGGAGAAAGCATTTGATACAGTAGCTGGGCAACTGCTGATGCCTCTGCAGTACAACTTATGGTGCAGACTTACAATTAGAATCATAGAAGATTGGGGTTGGGAGGGACCTGAGGAGGTCATCTAGTCCAATCCCATGCTCAAAGCAGGACCAACCACAACTAAATTATCCCAGCCAGGGCTTTGTCAAGCCAAGCCTTAAAAACCTCTAAGGAAAGAGATTCCATCACATCCTTAGGTAACCCATTCCAGGGCTTCACCACCCTCCTAGTGAAATAGTTTTTTCCTAATAGCTAACCTAGTCCTCCTCCACTGCAACTTGAGACCACTGCTCTTTGTTCTGTCATCTGCTAGCACTGAGAACAGCTGAGCTCCATCCTCTTTGGAACCCCAGTTCAGGTAGTTGAAGGCTGCTATCAAATCCTCCCTCATTCTTCTCTTCTGTGGACTAAAGCCCAGTTCCCTCAGCCTGTCCTCATAAGTCATGTGCCCCAGCCCCCTAATTATTTTCATTGTCCTCCACTGGACTCTCTCCAATTTGTCCACATCCTTTATGTACTTTATGTAGTGGGGTGGGCTAGTGAGGGGGGAACTGGATGCAATACTCCAGATGCGGCCTCACCAGTGCCAAATAGAAGGGAATAATCACTTTCTTTGATCTACTGGCAATGCTCCTACTAATGCAGCCCAATATGCCACTAGCCTTCTTAGGAACAAGGGCAGACTGTTCACTCATATCCATCTTCTCATCCACTGTAATTCCCAGGTCCTTTTCTGCAGAACTGCCACTTAGCCAGTTGGTCCTCAGCCTGTAGCAGTGCACGGTATTCTTCCATCTTAAGTATTCTTCCATTTTCCAGGATTCTGCATTTGTCCTTGTTGAACCTCAGATTTCTTTTAGCCCAAGTCTTCAATTTGTCTAGGTCACTCTGGACCCTATCCCTACCCTCCAGCATAACTACCTCTCCCCCCAGCTTAGCATCATGTGCAAACTTGCTGAGGGTGCAATCCATCCCATCATCCAGATCGTTAATGACGTTGTTGAAGAAAACCCATCCCCATGACAGACCCCTGGGGCACCCCACTTGATACCAGCTGCCAACTAGCCATTGAGTCATTGATCAGTACCCACTGAGCCAGCTTTCTATCCATCTAGTGCATTCATCCAATCCGTACTTTAACTTCCCAGCAAGAATACTGTGGGAGACCATATCAAAAGCTTTGTTCAAGTCAAGATAGATCACATCAACTATTTTCTCCATATCCACAGAGCCAATTATCTCATCATAGAAGGCAATCAGGTTGGTCAGGCACAATTTGCCCTTGGTGAATCCATGTTGACTGTTCCTGATCACCTTCCTCTCTTCCAAGTGCTTCAAAATGGATTCCTTGAGGACCTGCTCCATGATTTTGCCAGGGACGGAAGTAAGACTGACCGGTCTGTAGTTCCCCGGGTTCTCTTTCTTCCTTTTTTAAAATATAGGCACTATATTTGCCTTTTTCCAATTGACCAGGACCTCCCCTGATCACCACAAGTTTTCACAGATAATGGCCAATGGCTCTGCAATCACATCAGCCAACTCCCTCAGCACCCTTGGATGCATTAGATCTGGACCCATGGACTTGTGCACATACAGATTTTCTAAATAGTCCTTAACCTGTTCTTTCACCACTGAAGGCTGCTCACCTCCTCCCCATACTGTTTAGCCCAGTGCAGCAGTCTGGGAGCTGACCTTGTCTGTGAACACCAACGCAAAAAAAGCATTAAGTACTTCTGCTTTTTCCAGATCATCTGTCACTATGTTGCCTCCCCCATTTAGTAAGGGTCCCACACTTTCCCTGACCACCTTCTTGTTGCTAACATACCTGTAGGAACCCTTCTTACCCTTCACATCCTGGCTAGGTGCAACTCCAACTGTGCTTCGGCCTCCCTGATTACACCCTACATGCTCGAGCAATATTTTTATACTCCTCCCTAGTCTTCTGTCCAAATTTCCCCTTCTTGTACGCTCTCTTCTTGAGTTTAAGCTCACTGAAGATTTCACTGTTAAGCCAAGCTGGTTGCCTGCCATATTTGCTATTCTTTCTGCACTTTGGGATGGTTTGTTTCTGCACCCTCAATAAGGTTTCTTTAAAATATAACCAGCTCTCCTGGTGAAATCTTGGCTCTATTTATGTCAATGGGAGTTTTGCCATTGCCTTCACTGGGGCCAAGATTTTCACTCAATATCTTCAGGATCTTGCATTTTGGCACAGGAATGGGGAAAATCCATGAGGAATGTGAGAGGCTGTTTCTGTTGCTGCAGGGTGACCAGATTGTCCCTATAAAATTGGGACAGTCACAATATTTGGGGCTTTTTCTTATACAGGCTCCTATTGCTCCCCGACCTCCTGTCCCGATTTTTCACAATTGCTATCTGGTCACCCTATGTTGCTGTGTGAGGTGGGTGAGAGACAAGCAAATTACACTCAACAGCACTCAGATACACAGTCAGACTCTGATATCTACACTACAATTTAACTCCTGCTGCCAGATCCTGGGAGCTGACTTGGACTCACAGGGTGCAGGCTGTGGAGCTGTTTCATTGTGGTGTAGACATTTGGGCTTGGGCTGTAGCCCAGGTTCTGGGACCCTCCCCCCATTTAGTCCCAGAGCCCAAGCTCCAGCCTAAGCCCAAATGTCTACACCCCAATTAAAAGGCTCTGTAGCCTGAGCCAGCTCACATAGGCCAGCTGTGGGTGTTTAATTGCAGTGTAGACATACCTTGAATTCACAAACTGTACCCAGTGCTGGTTCTTCTGCTATGATGCCCTGGCCACTCAGCTGTGCTGCCAAAATATTCGCACAACTATTTAATGAAGGCATAGAAATCAAGAGTAAAACAAACGAACAAACAAAAAAGCCCCCGCAGCGTCGTTTGTCCCTCAGCCTGCCCTATCTTCTAGCCACTCCCATTTGCTGTTGCTACCTCAAATTTCTGCTACTCTTCTATCATTGAACTGCAGGCCAAATGCTAGCCATTTCAGTAAGCTGCTGGCTTTCAGTGCTGCTGCTGCTAATGAAATGGCAGCAACAGATGGCTGTGGAGTCAATGATGTTCTGCATGTGGAATCTTTATTATTGGAGATATTGCATGAGCAAGGAAGACCTGAGCTTGAGTCTCAGATACCAGGCTGAGTCTGCAGGATGTCATTTAGCAAAACTAACTTTTTACCAATGGAACGAAGAAAACTGATACTTAGGCCATTAATACACGATGATAGAGCCCCACAATTCTATTTGTAGTGTTTTTTTTTCAGAATGGAAATACATTTTGAGATGTACAGGATGAATTTGAAGTTTACCAGTGAGGTGTCCCCACTAGTGATAATTTAAGATACTTCTTTCAAATCCTGTGCTGGTTGTTACATAGTCAGCAATTGTCATGTCAAATTAATTATATCTTTTTTCCTATATTCAAATCTGCCAACAGCTGTGTATCTGACAGATTATTCAAAATTTTGTACTAATTGGAAATTATCATGTACATCAGATGTTATTAACTACTACTAGATATTTTAAGGCTCAATATATAATAAATGTAATGTTATGGGATTCTGTCATGTTGAACATTTTTCTTCTACCCTGCTTTACTGTTAAAGCAAATAGCTCTCTCTCTCAGCTAATATGAACTTTTTCTTCAACTTTGGTCTTTTTTGAGTGCACCAAACTTTGCTTTTCACGTTTGAACAAAAATCTGAGTGAAACAATTGAAGTCTCCAAGTTAGTTTTTCATCAGAACTATAAATTGGGCAAGACTTCATCAAAACCGGACCTATGCTCACCTGAAAGCCTTTTTTTACTTTAGTAGAACTTTTGACAAATCTTGTCTGAGTTTGTAGAGAGACCTGAAACTAGAAAAAGTTTTGCACCAAGGTGCACTGTAAATCCCTAGCAATACAGATATTGCACATATCTAATTTTACCATACATTTAAACTTGTCAATTTGGGAAATCTTTACATTATTTATAGTTCATTTTTGTTGTGACCACTATGGTATGAATATCTATCCAGCTGGAACTAGACAGGAATCACCATTTCCTTTATTAAAAAACCAAAAGTCAAACTAAATGATTTTCTATCTTTTTTTAATGCAACCTAAACTTGAACAAGTAAACTTAAAAGAGAAAAGTTCGGTATCCACTGTAACCCTCTGAAGCATCCAGTCCCTGGAAATAAAACATCTTAACAGTGGAGTTCTAATGCCCCTACCCTCTCACAAAAGAATAACTGTTGATAATAAAGGTGTTTGAAACTCAGGGAATTTTGTTTAAGCCATACAACACAGGACAATTTGCGTGTGTCTGTGTGATATATATCACACACACGTTTAGTTTTGCTTTCTGGTTAGGCTCAAAAGTTTCTGATGTCGTTTTCTAGCATCCACAGACAGAAAGGATGCTACCTGAAGGTTAGCCAAGGTCTTGAAAAACAGACGGATGAGTTTGAGGTTCATGGTGAAAATTCAAAGCAGATTATGCTTAATCTATTTTTAAATTATGCTATGAACATTTTGCATAGCTCTAGTTGGTAACAAAAGACACCATACAACAGTTGCATGTTCAGATTTAATATGTCATGATGCCAACTCAGGTGAAACTTTAAGACAGACAATTAGCAGTACTTAAGACAGCACTATACAGAACATAGAAAGGAAAGGCACACCAACTCTCTGTAACTGAAGTAGTGATGGCAGAATACTTAAACTATCTTCCCAAAACTCACCCTTTATAGACTACTTTAGAAAAAAGAAAATTCTCTCTCATGCCTTTTTCCAGGGTTAGTTTTGCTGTCATTTACTTACTTTGAATATTCTGAACTTAACCTAATCAATAAAAGCTAATGCCATCTGTAAACATAAATCACAGAAAATACTTGCCCCAGGTCAGTTCCAAGTGGTCCCTTTCTGGGCATTTTGACTAGATCAGCTAAATCTGAGTAAAAAAGCAAAGTGAATAATCAAATTCTACAGTCCTGCTGATTGATTACAGACATGTTCCTGATCATGATTTTAACACAAAGCAATAGGGTTAGCTGAAGTTCACCTTAGGTTCAGTTTAAATACAAAGAATTATAAACACAAGACAGAGGGAATTTGGCTCATCTACAAAGAATCAGAGGATTATGATAATTTGGTTAGTTTACTATCACAACACTGATTATAAATTAAAGGCAAAGGAATCATCTACTGCCTTTTTTTCCCTGAAATACAGAAAAATAACATTCCCAGAATAATACTAAGATCTTGGCGAGAGACTTATTATGCAAATTATTCATATGCAAATCAACAATGAGGTTATTATAACAGAACTATCAGCTGTAGTTAAAATACTCCCCTAAATTTTACTTAGCTTTTACTTTTATATGTACCTGTGTAAAATTCTGGCTCTTGTCATTTATACCAATCATATTCATTATTGTTTAATGCAGACAGAATAGTATTCTGCATCTTGTGATGTGACATGCTACAATCAAACACAATAGACTAAAACCTAAGGGAAATGTAGAAGGAATTGAGGGAAAATTGAGATTTGGATGCAGAATCTTCAAGATGACATTTTGCAAATATATGAAAAACAAAACTTTAATTACAAAGATTGTCATGGATTCATAGATTTGAAGCCCAGAAATGTTTCCCCCGTCAAGTCCATAACTTCTGATTCACCTAGAGCATATATCTTTTAGAAAAGCGTCCAATCTTGTTTTAAAAATTTCAAGACCGAGAATCCACCATATCCCTTTCTAAATTGTTCAATGACTAATTACCTTCACTAAAAAGTCTTATTTTTTCCTAGATTCAGCTTCCAGCCTTGGATCATGTTATGCCTTTGTCTGCTAGATTAAAGAGCCATCTCTTATTAAAAATCTTTTCCTTTTGTAGTTACTTAGAGACCATGATAAAGTTACCGCTTAATCTTCACTTTGTTAAATTAAGTAGATTGAGCTTCTTGAGTTTCTCACTGGAAAAATCAGTTTTCCAGACCACAGAACATTCTTACAGTTATTTTCTAAACTCTTTCCAAGTTGTCAACATCCTTTTAAAACTGTGGACACCAGAACTGGGCATAGTATTCCAGAAAGGGTTGCCTTAATGCTGTATATAGTGGTAATAAACACCTCAACTTCTACATCCAAGGATCATGTTCATTTTTTTTAACCACTGCATAGCACTTTGGGAGCTCTTGTTCAACTGGCTATCCACTATGACTCCTTAAGTAGTGTTCTGACTCACCACTTTCCAAAAAACAGTCCCCCATTCTATGTGTGGGGCCTACATTTCTTCCTAGCATGCACAAGAAAGATGTGTGATATGGTCAAGAAGATATAAATGGTGGAAGACACATTTCCATTTAAATCTGGGCTAGACAAAGCACTGGAAGACACACCATAGCAGCTTGCACAGTACATTTAAACAAACTAATAATAATCAATAACACAAAAACCATAGGAACCAACCTTGCATAAGCAGGAAAATTAACTAGATGAGATAAGTCGGTTTCATAGTTCATTTCTCTGGGTCTGTTTTACACAGAGAGTGGGGGAGAGAGAGTTAAATGCAAGAATGAAAAGTTCATCTTGGAAGTATAACGTTTGTTCAGAATTACTACGGATTTTAAACTTTCACTTCGTTTTTTTCCTGACTTGTCTTTCTTCAGCACCAGGATGTTGTATTGTTGTCTTGCTCAATCAGAGAGCATATGAGGCACGAATTGAACCTGCACATGCCATAGATTCTGTTTCCCTGCCAAATGGTCTGGAGCCGTGCTAATGACAGTCATCCTCCTTCCCCCCTGCAATCTGATGCCATGAGAAAGATGCTTGCTGCAAGTTTAGATTTTAGTGGAATATAAGAAAGTTGTACTTATTAAAAAATATCTAGTAGTTACAAAGTCCGTGTTCTCAAAACCAGAACATTTCCATGGATTAAATCAAAATTCTCTCTGATATATCATTAACACTGAATTTGTCCTGGGAATTTTATGCTCTAATAATACCTCAAGCTCCTTTTGATGAGTTGATTTTTTTTTTCCTTTAAGTTACTCTGATGGGTTAGGCGAGCTAAATGAAAACGTTCAGCAAGGATATAATATCATATTCACTACGCTGATCCTCTGAGATTGGTACAGTTAACATTTTTCCATATCTCATTCGCAAAGAGCTTTATGTGAGTATAATGTAACTAAGTTAAATCCAGTTAAGAGTGACATAGTTTAATGTTTCATAAATTCTCCAGTTTGCCAGCCAATTGAATGTACAAGGTAACTGACAAAGTGCTCTGTACATTACTGCTCGTGCTGAAGGATTGTAATTAAATGCCTTGATTTTAGCATGCTCCATGAGAAACATGCACAGCAGCATGTCATCAGCCCTCAAGCTATAGAGCTGTAATAATTTCACTTTTATATCTCTATTGGTACCATAACAGACTTCAGACAGTATGTGGTGATAACCCAAAGAAGCAGAAATAAATACTACAGTTTGCTTTACTATGAATGAAATGATGCTCATGGCTTAAGGTTCATAAACTCAATCTTACTCTGTTAACTCACTGCAACCTAAAAGTACTGGAATAGGTGGTAAGCATTACAGGAAGATAAGACAGGACAGTTGATTTACTAGACTTAATACTGCTGCTTTGAACACCTGAAATGGTGATATTTTCAGGGATTTCTGTTACATACCCTCCCATTTCTTACATGCACAAGTTGCTCCATATAAATCACTATAGCAGAAACAAGTTTACATCAACAAATATTCTGTCCTCCCCATGAAAAAACAATTTTACATTTAAAAATTCATCTTATGTGCTTACTACCCCAGGTTACCAGGAGTGGATTGCCCCAATATGCCACTCTTTGAACTGGCTTCCCGTTGAACACCAAGTCCAGTTCAAGGTTGCTGTACTGATTTTTAAACCCCTTAGTGGTAGTGGCCCTACCTACCCTCAGACATTGCCTCTATTTTGGCAATGATTAGAGCTTTGCTCCCCTGGAAAAATTAAATGGTTGACAACCAGAGGAAGATTCATATCTGCAGGAGACAGACCTCTCGGAAGAGCTAGTCCGAGATTATGGAACTCATTACCAGACAAAATAAAAAAAATGGCCTCCTATTTCTCTCTGTAGCCAGAACTAAATGCAAAAACATTTCTAACACACGGCTTTCCCGAGATAATCCTCTCAGTCATATTGGCATCTTCATGCTAATCATGTTACATACACACTGTATGAGGATGCCACTGTGCATATATGTATATATTAAAAATCCCAACAGCAATTTTAAACTAGTTGCTGACAATTAGTTTTGTATTTACTTTTCATCAAAGGTGATAGTATACTAGGATCATGGACTACTTTGTAAAACCTAGATAGATTAATGAAGAAAAGGTTATTAGTCCACAGGAACAGGGGCTGAAACAAATTGTCTTAACTGGAATTTCTAAAAGATGCGGTGTAATGTAATTGCTACCTTCCTGGGAATCTGAATGTCTAATTTGTGCAATGCTCCACTGCAACCTTAAGCACTGGCTTCCAAGGGGCTTTACAATGCTGATTTCTTTTAAAGGAAGTTGGAATGATTCCTACTACTGGAGGCATCTCCATAATATAGTAGCTCTGTGCATCTAGAAGTTGCCCTGGTGTTTGGTATCAATGCTTTAATTGCCTTGGCTCTGCAGACTTTGCTGACCTTGGTTGTTGTTGACTCCAGTGGTCTTGGGCTAAACATATTCACACACTGATCTAGACCATAGTGCACGTTAACTTGTGCCAGCAACACTCCACAACTGTGTAATAGAGGAGAATGAAATACATAAAATAGAGAATATGTGGGATTATTGAGAAGATTATTTTTTCTTGAAGATTTCTATTGGCAATCATCAGCTCGTTAAGAAAACAATAACTCAAAGGGAATATACTGAGTCACAAGAAGAACCAGTGACTGGAAATGCAATGTCACAATATTTCTTGAATTAGTGATAATACTTAATATCAAGGTTCCATTTTAAAATAGTTTATAAGGCATTAACGGAAGTTTTAATAAATGGTTAATCAATTGTTATAGAGTTAAATAGGGTGCATATTCCCATGGCTTTTTTCCATTTACAACTCTTTCTACTCATGCATTTATAAGCATCTATAGGACATATTGATTAGGCATGTAACATGCTTATAACATCTATGAAACATTTATCAATGGAATCAGTATCCCTTTGTCTTGTGGACTCAAAATGAAGGATGATTAGAATGAAACAAACTTTGGGCCAAATTCAGGCTTCAGTTATGCATGTGTATATCAGCTGAACTCCATTATTTGGCCCTTTATTTAATTTGAAAAGCTTGTCGATATCTTAATCTAAGCGAATTTGATAATAATGGTTTCTCCTGATGAAAAGGTGATATACAGAAGATAGAATGAAAGAAATGCTCAAAGTTTAGATGAATCTGTGTCAGACTCCTAACGTAAAGTGTACATATCTCAGAAGGACTGTGGATAAAGTGGTATTTGTAAATCATGGATTACATTCTTCTTTGCTAAAACAAGCTTTTGTTGACACCAGTATTTCATCTTATTGACAAATTTTGCTTACTCCGATAGAAAGTCATTTGTCGCAGTAACTCAGTTGAAATCCAATCCACTATATAGAGATGGTGCACTGTACTGAGCTATTTTCACCAAAATGCTATCTTGCTTAAATGAGTTTGGAAAGAAAATGAGAAGGCACTAGATTTCAAGAGTGAGGCAGAGTCTATAATTGGGGTTTCCATAGTGAAAAACCTTGAGAATATTGGCCATAAAGTCTCAGCCATCTCTCCTCTACATATATAAAATAAAAATGGTGGCCTACCTGTTGCCTAGTTACACAGCCTCAACCTTCCTACTGATACTCTGAGGCAGGAGAATCAAACACATATTTGCTTCATTCTAGGTCTCTGAAGGACCATTAAAGCAGCATCTCCATTAGAACATGAATTTGCTATCCATGTTATCTACCAGTCCCACTGGTTTGCACTACAGAGCCCCTGATCCCTGACTGGAGCCTCTAGTTACTACTACAATACAAATCACAGAATTGTAGGATTGGAAGGGACTCTAGAGGTCTTCTAGTCCAGTTCCCTGTACTCAAGGGAGGACTAAATATTATCTATATTATCTAAAGCAAGGCTGAGAAACCTACAGCCTGTGGGCCAGATCCAGCCTACTGCTTCATTTCATCCGGCCTGAGGCAAGTCTCTGTGCTGATCCTCAGCACAGAGTCCTGATCCTCAGCACACACACACCTCTCTCCCACAGGGCTGGAGCCAAAAGCATCGGCTCTCCCCACTGTGGGAGAAGCTAGGGTTGCCTAGCCATTAAGAGTCTGGTCCGCTCTGCACAGCTTCCAGAAGCGACCGACATGTCCCTATGGCCTCAAGGAGCAGGGGCGATCAAGAAATCTCCGCCTACTGCCCCCACCCCCAGCACCGGCTCTGCAGCTCCCATCGACTGGGAACCACAGTGAATGGGAGCTGTGGGGACGGCAGGTGCGCACCATGCAGAGCCCCATGGCCCCTCTGCCTAGGGGCCAGACATGCTGGACACTTCTGGGAGCAGCGTGGAACCTGGGCAGGTAGAGACACCTAATTTCCACTGTGCTGCTGGCCGGGACCTGTCTGAGGTAAGCACGGTCTGGTTGGAGCCCGCACTCAACCCCCCTGCCCCAGGTCAGAACCCCCTCCCACACTAACTCCTTCCCAGAGCCCACACCCCAAACATCTTCCTGCACCCCAACCCCCAACCTCCTCCTGTACTCCAAACACCTTGCCCCCAGCTCACTCCTGCACCCCAAGCCCCTCACCCCAGCCGCATACCAGAACCCACACCCCCAGCCTGAGTCCTCACCCCCTGCTGCACCACAATCTCATACCCCTGCCTAATGTCCAGTCTAAACCTAATGTTCCTAATGTCCAATCTAAACCTCCCTTGCTGCAAGTTAAGCCCACTGCTTCTTGTCCCAGCCTCAGAGGTTAAGGAGAGCAATTTTCTCCTCCTTCCTTGTAACAACCTTTTATGTTCTTGAAAGCTGTTATCCTGTCCCCCTCAATCTTCTCTTCTCGAGACTAAGCAAATCCATGTTTTTCCAATCTTCCCTCATGGATCATGATTTCTAGATCTTTAATCATTTTTGTTGCTCTCCTCTAGGCTGTCTCCAATTTGTCCACCTTTCTTGTAATGTGGCACCCAGAACTGGACACAATACACCAGTTGAGCCTAATCAGCATGGAGTAGAGTAGAAGAATTACTTCACATGTCTATCTAACAACACTCCTGCTAATACATCCCAGAATGATGTTTGGGTTTTTTTTATTTTATTTTATTTTTTTAAAACAATACTTTTACACTGTTGACTTATTTAGCTTGTGATCCACTATGACCCCCAGATCCCTTCCTGCAGTACTCCTTCCTAAACAGTCATTTCTCATTTTGCATGTGAGCAACTGAATGTGCCTCCCTAAGTGGAGTGCCTTGCATTTGTCTGTATTGAATTTCATCCAGTTTACTTCAGATCATTTCTCCAGTTTGTCCAGATTATTTTGAATTTTAATCTCTATCCTCCAAAGTGCTTTCAACCCCTCCCAGTTTGGTATCATCCCCACTTGATATGCCCTTCCAGCTTGACTGTGAATCACTAATAAGAAATAAACAAAACAAATTCAAGGGACATCTCACTGTTGCAAAGAAGCTGAGATCCAGACATCTGAAGTCAACATAACCAAAAGCCACATCATCAACTTTGATAGAAGCCAGAAAATCTCAGTCTCATGCAAATATCTAACTGGTGCTTGATTGTCAGCAAGTCCTTTATTTACCCATGGCCTGATCTCTGAAGAGATCTCCCCCCCCCACCAAAAAAAGGGATCTGCATCAGTGAACCTGGCTCAACATCAGTGCAGAGCTTATGTAGAAAAGCTCATCACTTCTGACAACTCCACACTTTGTAGTCCTAGAATGTGCCTATATTGCCGCCTTCTAATCTCAGACCTCAGGAGGTTCCTTTAGGCCATGTCTACTCAGTCTGTAAATCAAGGGATGTGGCCAGCCTTGGAATCTTGCTGACCTACTAAACATCAAGAAGCAAGGATTTCCTAATACAATTAGGAGAGAAAATATTGAGCGTAGTATCAAGACCTCCTGAAAACTCAAATAAGACTGTAATACACAAGGCAGTAACCTCTTCTCTACTGTAGACAATTTCAGATTCATAGATCATCTGCGGACTCATCCACCACAGGGAGCACATTCTAACCTTGTTGTTTGGCTTAGAGATGATTGTAGGGGGTCAAAATACATCATCCATATCCTGAAATGTCCCTACAGTTTTAGTGTAAATATCACAGAAATTTTATTCCACTATGCTATTTGAGGACAATGCTTTGTGTTCTTTACCAGCCTATAAAATTGTCTGCACTAAGTAGGGCAGGAAATAAACAACTGTACTATCGTTTACATAGACCCTAAGAAAGCCTCTCTCTGTGTATCCATGAATATTTCTTTTATTTCTGGCATTGTTTCTGAAAAACTTTCTAGTACACTTTTATGGTTATTGTGGGAGATAAGATATTTTTCAATTTATACAGAGAAAAATGCATTAGTGGAACAAATATATGTTATAAAATATGTGATGTACTGTGACTTACTTCACTTACAGTAAACTTCAACAACAAATGCAAGCATTTTAGATGTGACTTGAGCGGAATAGCATGACATTTCCATAGGAGGTGTAAAAGCAGCAGTGTTTGGAAGTGACAGGTCATATTTCTACCTATTTTTACATATTCTGGTACAACCGCAGGTACCATTTTAATCAAATATGAAAGATACTGAAGTTGTTTCCCTTTTACCTTAAAATAGGTGTTAGAACAGCGATATGATTTAACCATTATTTCGGAAAAAATTTTGTCCAACTGTGGGCCAAGTCTAAATTGATGCTGAACATTTCCACTTCCCATTTATTTCAAAAGGAGTTGCAAAATGCTCAGAACCATTTAAGATATGATCCTATAGTGTTCAGAATGGATATAGACGTCTTGTCTGTTTTCTCATTATTTCTTCTGGGGGTTGGTTTTGTTTGGAGCAAGTAATAAAGGGGATTGCAACAGGATTACAGAGCAGGAAAACACATGTAAATGATCCCGCTAACCTCCCCTCCCCACACAAATTCTCTCTCCAGTGCAGTTTTCCATGATGGAATCAATTAGCCTCTCATAGTTCTGCGGTAGTACTGTTGGTTTTCTTAATCAGATTGACCCAAGTAAAACAGAACCAATCAATAAAAAGATTTCCCCTCACACAGATCTAATTTTCCACTGTGTCTCAATGTGTTAAGGGAGTCAAGAATGAGTCTAGGTCCTTTCCTCTCCATCTGGAAGGAAAACCCACCATTCCCCCTCCTCAGAAGCACTCCCACATCCCAATGGAAATTTTAGCTTTTTACAGCTTCCCCTTTACAAATCACAACTGTTGGCTCCAATTTTCTAACAGGTCACAGCTGTCAGGCCCTTTTTTTCAGACTTAACACAGCTCTGCCCTCAGGAGGAAATAAGGTGGGCTCCCCCTTCACAACTGAGTTAGCTCAATGTGATTGAAAAAACAAACAGTCCTTAATACCCACACAGACACATATGAACACCCAGCGGTGGTTCTAGGCATCAGCGCTCCAAGCGCGTGCCTGGGGCAGCAAGCCACAGGGGGCACCCTGCCGGTCCCTGTGAGGGCGGCAGTCAGGCAGCCTTCAGTGGCTTGCCTGAGAAAGGTCTGCTGGTCCTGCAGATTTGGCGGCAATTCGGTGGTGGGTACGCCGAAGCTGTGGGACTGGCGGACCTCCGGCAGGCAAGCCGCCGAAGGCTGCCTGACTGCCGCGCTTGGGGCAACAAAGAAGCTAGAGTCACCCCTGTGAATACCCTAAAACACCTTTCAGTCATGCGACATGATTAAGTTCTAGTTTAGGCTCCAATCTTTGCTAGAAGAAAGCCCACTAATTTAACTGAAAAGATGTTAAACTATGTGAATGTGGGTCTTAAGGAAGCTTTTCCTATCATCCTGTGTTAACAATATTGACTACAGTACTCCCCACTTGGGTAGACAGATCCCATGCACTGAACTTTTCCTCTCAGCCCAAAGGTTAACTTCATCACGAGCCAGCAAGTAATGAAATACACCCAAATGCAGACATCTTCGGAATGTTTATGTTGCCAACTGGTAAATATGTTTGTTTAAAGCAAGATTGCACACACCCGCTGCGGTGAGAAGCTAGCACTACTGAAGTAGGTCAAAACTCCCATGAACTCCAGTAAAGCTAGGAATTTACTGCTGATGTTTTGCCAAAAAAAAGTTACAATGAGCTTCGGTTCAACTTCTTTTTAAAAAGTTTGATTAACCATCTAGGCAATTACATCATCCCCTCAAAGCAGTAATCCTCCTTATCCATTATTTTTCTTTCACAGATCTCTACATTGTAAAGTTCCAGATAAAGTTAAATGAGGAAGCGTCAGGAATCATAATAAAAAACAAGGACTTATGAGACTCAGATTTAATGCTGAT
This sequence comes from Chelonoidis abingdonii, assembly GCF_003597395.2. Taxonomy (NCBI): domain Eukaryota; kingdom Metazoa; phylum Chordata; order Testudines; family Testudinidae; genus Chelonoidis; species Chelonoidis abingdonii. Next base: position 103,537,852 of record NC_133770.1, on the reverse strand, counting down.
AGGCCAAGAAGTTTGGATAAGCTTCAGATAAGCAACCAAAACATTAATAATTTTGAGGCTTGGCCATAGTTAGTTGCCAGTACAATTTGTTCTACCTTCTAAACCTGCCTCTAGTCTTATATGCATATTGTTCCTCCAAAATAATAAGAGGGAATATCAAATTAGTCTATGAGTCATCTAAGCTTGAAGCCCTGATGCTGTAACACATATTCTAATGTCAGCAGAAAGGTGCTTAATGGTTCAGTTTCTTACACATAGAAAAGAACAAAACAAAATTTAAAACCCTTAGTAGATTTGGAAAAAAAAACAAAACTTCCCTATGCATTGATGGTGTGTTAATCAATCCTTTCCCCCCAGAGAAAGTTAGCTGCTAGCTGTTTCATCTTAAGACTACAGTTGAATTCAACTAACCTAGTCTAATCCTGCTGTAGCAATTGTACCATCAGACTGTTCTGTTCTTCACATTTTACAGCATGAATGTACAGTAAGGTAATATTGGTCACAGTTATAGGTGGGACACAAGCAATTTGCCATAGATTCATATGTTCATTATTTAGGGCACTTTGCACTTCAGTGCTCTATTGCAGCTGTCAGACTTCTTTACCCCGCAGTGGCTTCTGCCAAGCTAGAGCTTCTAATGGAATATGTACATGTGCACCATTTTTAAACACATTATCCTGGGTGATTTGAAACCAAAACTTGCATGCACTATGCTGTACGCTTTTGGAATGCTGGAATGTCCTTTACTCGGCAAAGTGGTAAGCTGGGTGATTGCAGCAGGTTGGGTGCCGTCTCCTTATTTATTCAGAAACGTACATTGCTGCCTATCACCAAGCACACAGATGCCCAACGTTTATAAAAGCAATCACTTATAAAATGAAATACCAGCCTTTCACTCGCAGCACTGCTTTATCAAAACAAAAATGAACAAACAGCAATCCTCACTCGCACAGCTCAGCTAAACCAAAAATCCTTCAGAGGATTCACCATGTCAATAAGACTCAACACTAAGCTCTGAAACTTCTTCTCCTGCACACATATCAGGCATTTCTAGCCACATTGTGCCATAGAAATATGTTACCTTGCAACAGAATCTATTCTCTTCTCCTTATCCGCACACATCCCCCTGTTAATGACAATAGGACTTATGTGCTCATAGGAAGGGGAGAATAGACACCATAGTTTTTTCCACTGTGCATGGATGCTGACTGCTTGTATGACAAGCTAATATTTCATAACACAAGAACTAGGGGGTCATCAAATTAAATTAATAGGTAGCTGATTTAAAACAAAGAAAAGGAAGTATTTTCTCACACAATACACAGTCAACCTGTGGAACTCTTTGCCAGAGGATGTAGTGAAGGCCAAGACTATAGCAGAGTTGAAAAAAAGAACCAGATAAATTCATGGAGGATAGATCCACCAACAGCTATTAGCCAGGATGGGTAGGGTTGGTGTCCCTAGCCCGTTTGCCAGAATCTAGGAATGAGCAACAGGGAATGGATCACTTGATGATTACCTGTTCATTCCCTCTGGGGCACCTGGCATTGGCCACTGTCGGAAGACTGGATACTGGGCTAGATGGACCTTTGGTCTGACCAGTCTGACCATTCTTATGTTCTTATTGATTTTTAAGGAATTTAAACATTTAAAAATTACATGAACTTTGCAACAGAAGAACAAAATATTCACAGACAAGGGTATTACAACTGTTGACAATACCAACTGCATTCTTAACTTAGAGGGCAGAAAGCTATTGCTCATCTTTCTCTCATTCTGGCTGCACTTAAATATATTCTTAATATCTTAACACAGAATTGAGTTGCCCCAAAAGACAAATTCTCCAGATCACTCACTTTTAGTACATAATTGTGTAAGATGGGCCTAATACGTCCAAAATCAGTATCTGAATGAAAAGACAGTGTATAAGATATTCTGAAATTTCCAGTGAGGACAAATTTTTCCCTGCCCCCTGTACACTGCTATAGGAAAGTTTTACTGAAGCATACTGCTGCTGTGAAGGGATAAAGCTGAGAACCTGCACAGATATTCTCCATCAGGTGGATTCCCAAGGAGTACAGCTGCATATGCCCCAGCATGCAGAGGGGATTTTGAGGAGGTATGGAAAGGCCATCCCACCACAGAAAATGGGGACACAAAAAACGGTGAAGGCAACCAAACACTTGAATCTGCAGCAGTAGCCAAATGAACAAGTCTGCAGTGTAGGAGGAGAATTTCTTTCCCACCCTTGCTGATGTCACCAGCTCCAAAGGGCTGAGCTCCCAGCAGCTTTCATTTTCTCCATCCCCTTCAGGTTAGCTAAAATGTTCCTTTCAGATAAAGACCTGGGCCCAAAGCCACAAAGGTATTTAAGATCCTAATGGAAGTTAGGAGCCTAAATGCCTTTGTGGATATGGGCCCTAGTGACTGTAATGACCTCAAGACTAGATAAAGTAACTTCCGCTACCAAGGGCTGCCTGTCAAGACCAGCCAATCAAACTCCAGCTTTGACAAAAGGTGGTGGATCCTTTAAGTAGGACTAGCAACAGATAGGACTAGTGTACTGTAGTCTCCAATATCTCCCATTTGCTTCCAAGTTCAATGCAAGGTTCTGGTCTTAACCACTAAAACCGTTAATGGGCTGAAGTCGGGCTACTTTAGACTATGCCTCTCAATTTACAATCATTTAAGATTACTGCAATCGGCAGAGTCATGTAAAGTAACCATTCCCAGGGTGAAACTTGGAAGCTAATGGCAATTAAGGAGGCTAGGTCTGCTGTTTTAATTCAGACAGGATATATGGCCCACTGGTGTTAACATAACAGTCACTATCCAACATTAAACACTGTTAAACAAGGTCTGGGGTTTGGTATACAGTGACCTCAGCCTGCTTGGTAAAGATGCCATTCAAAAGCCTTTTATTAAAAAAAAAAACAGAAACAAAGGGAAAAAGAGTTAAAATGTTTTAAATATACAGCAGTAGGTAAGACTTTCCTTTTAACGTTTCTTGTTTCCTCTTCCCTTAGCTGGAAACAGTTTTTAGAAGGAAAAAAAATCTCTTGTCTGACAGTCTTCTAGAGCAGGGGTCGGCAACCTTTCAGAAGTGGTGTGCCGAGTCTTCATTTATTCACTCTAATTTAAGGTTTTGCGTGCCAGTAATACATTTTAACGTTTTTAGAAGGTCTCTTTTAAGTCTATAATATATAACTAAACTATTGTTGTATGTAAAGTAAATAAGGTTTTTAAAATGTTTAAGAAGCTTCATCTAAAATTAAAAGCAGAGCCCCCCCGACCGGTAGCCAGAACCCAGGCAGTGTGAGTGCCACTGAAAATCAGCTTGCGCGCCGACTTCAGCACCTGTGCCATAGATTGCCTACCTCTGCTCTAGAGAGTATCAAAAGATGAAAAAAGAAGTTAGTTGAGATGAGCCAGTGCTTTTGTTACTGTTGCTGCTGCTAAAAACCAATCCTGTTTCTTCTCAGGCGGTGTTTGGGATTGAGCTGGAGCTGGAAGGGGAGGAGATATTATGTGGATCTTTCTTTCTGGCTCAGTCTGGTCAGGAAAACCCTCAGGATTAGTACTAAGAAGCTCCTGGGCAGCATGACCTGGTGAGGGTGGCAGCCATGATAGCAATGCTTGCTACAGTAGACCCCCATTTCTTCTTCTCTATCCCCACCATTCCCTTTCTTTAAGAATCCAACAAGGGAGTGATGTGCAGAATAGCCTATCCCAGTGGAAGTCGCAGTCCGGTAAACAAACAGTGCCGACCCCTGGCCTATCCAGTCATTATTTTATCCAACAATTAGGCCTAATATCCAACACACTAATTTTGGTAGGATAATTTCCAGTTCCACATGTTCTGTTTTATCAAGCATGATTTTAACACATTCCCTGAACCACATCTGTAGGCCCTTTGGTTTAGGCCTATTCAGTCTGTCTCCTTTTTGTACTCTCCTGCCCTCCCCTGCATAGTCATTTGCTGTTATATGTTATTAGGGTGACCAGACGTCCCGATAAAATCATGACTGTCCCGATATTTAGTTGTTTGTCCCGCATCATGACCTATGTACAGTCGGGATGCTGTTTGTCCCAATATTTTGGCTCAGGGCTGGAGGAGTACACTGGTGAGCACTCACCTGGGGTCCCGGAGGTGCTTATTTGGAGTGGCTCCCAGGAAACAGTGGGCAGAAGCACCCTGCGCCCCTAGGCACAGGGGAGGCCCGGGGGGGTCTCTCTGCATGCTGCACCTACCACAAGTGCTGGCTCCATCGCGGCCAATGGGAGCTGCAGGCATGGACAGTGTGCAGACCCCCCCACCAGCTACCCCTGACCCTGGGGCACTGCATGCTACTCACACTCCCAAGTACATCCCTCCGGCACAGCTGGATCCAGTGCTTGTGGCAACCGCAACACATCAAGTGGAGACCCTGCTGGCTGCTGCTGACCCTAGGAGTCAGAGGAACCTGCCAGGTGCTTCCCAGTGGGTGAAACCATCCCCCAGGTAAGCAACAGGGCTGCGGCTAGGCCTTGCGCCTTCTGACGGGGCTGCGGGGAGCGGTGGGGGGAGAGGGCAGGGCCATGTGCCTATGGCGGGGGCTGGGGTCCATGTACCCCGAACCCACGTCTACCAGCAGGGCTGGTACAGGAGCCATGCACCCCTGATCTATGGCTTCCTCAGGCTGTGTATCCCCCTTCCCCCATGGCTCCAGTGGGGTGGGAGCTGTGAGCCTGTGGCTGCCCTCTCCCCTAATGTGTCCCGATATTTTATTCTTGTCATCTGGTCACCCTATAGGTTATTGTGATATCTTATGAACTTTCACATGCTTTTTACAGTTGAGTTCACAATCAGAGTAAATTTGTAGGTCCTATTGTCACAACAGGTCTTACATTGTGGAAAAGCCTAATAGAGAAGATCAGAATTTGTTGCAAGTGACGTGGGTGGTTGAAGACTCACAAGTTAAATGGAAAAGTATGGAGGATAACAAAGGATGATAAATGATGCACACCCATTTATGCCTGTCAGCACCTGGACAGCAGAGACTTTGAGGGACATCTTTTGGGCAGTATAAGCTTTAAGAACTTAAAAACAAACAAACAAACAACTTTCTGCATATCACAGTTCTTCTATTTGCATTTATTTATACTGATCTTAATTAAGCAAGTGAGTCTAAGATGAACTATGCTATTTCTGCTTCTTTAATGTTTGCTAGTTTATGATGTGACCTTTAAAAATAGCTGTGTAATAATGTCATAACTTAAGACTATCAGAGGGGTAGCCATGTTAATCTGGATCTGTAAAAAGTGACAAAGAGTCCTGGGACACCTTATAGACCAACAGACATATTGGAGCATAAGCTTTCGTGGGTGAATACTCACTTCACCAGGACTCTCTGTTGCTTATAACTTAAGAGGTTTCTGACTGTTATGCACTAACTATTACCACTCAGGCACACTGCCAAAAGTTATTGGACATTCTTAATGAGCTATAACCTGGAGGGAACAGACAATGGGAGTCTATGGAGCATAACCTTAATTGCTTAGCTATACTCTAACCTCACCCAATGCAAGGCGGAGAGACAGTACCACAGAGGTGCAAACTGGGTGTCCATGGAAATTTTCAGATGTATCATATGATCAAGCCCTCAACTAACAAGGTACCCAGACATATTGTGGTGTCCTCTCAGACACACCACTGAAGCTTTTCCTTCAATCTAATTTTTTAACACAAAAGTCAGGAGATACAGAATTACATCACCACAACTGAAACTGAAAGTGTTACAACTGCTAGGCATCACAAGTGAATCTGCTCTATCCCAGAGAAGAGACCAGGACACAAGACTGGCAACTGATGAAAGAAAGAACAAGAAAGATAAAAACAAAACCAAAAAACCTCACAATCTAAACCTTGGTAGGGAATGAGGAAAATTAAGTTAGAGAACGGTGAACTTGGTTTTGAATCTAACTTTAAAGTAAATGAGAAACTTATCTACAAGGCTTGATATCTGTTATCCCTTAATAGAGGGGCAACCATACTATCCCTAATGGTGTGAAAGATGGTACACAATCAAACAAGGATATATAAGAAGGTAAAAACAGTGAGATGGCCATATAACACAATTAAAAAGAAAAAATTAGCTTTGTTTAAAAATGAGTTACAGCAAATTAAAGGTCATCAAGAGTATATTTCTTGCAAAATTCTGTGTTTCAGAGGACTAATAGGGAATAAGGATCTATGCTGCATTTTTGATAGTATCCATATATTGACACAGTGATTTACAAATCTTCCTTGAGGGATTTTAATGTGTGTAGATTTCTAAAAAACTTTCTTCAGAAAGATGGCAGTTTCAGTCATTGATTTTTTGGTGGTTAATTAGTGAGTCAGCATAATCAAAGAAACAAGAAATTTCAAAGCACTGCCAGGACATGTTCATTTTGTTCTCTATGTAAGTATTTCCCTTTCCTTGGGACATTACTGATATGTTCCTGCCGCTTCACTGAGTGATAAAGTGAAGATAATTTTGATTTGCAAGTACAGTATTAAAGGTAGATTTGAATAACACTGTGACTGAATCACATTAAATCCTCCTCCCATAGAAGATGCCCTCAGAATATTTTTAACAACTTCTGAAAGGCTGAAAAATGAAAGCTATCTTGATACCCTGATAGCCTGGATTGTAATGTTTGGATGCTTATGAGTTTGTTTCAAAGAGAAAAAAAAGAATACTGTGTGAAAGGGAAATTACAATGAGGAAAAATGATCAGCAAAGTTATAATAATTTTCCCCTTCTTTAAATAATATTAATCTCTGTTTTATATACAGTGGCTTACTAGGAGAGAACCATCAGTAATTAATATACAGATGTAAAGAGGATTCATTTTTACATTTGGGATTCAATAGCCAGATAGTGTTTACACTAACTGCTAACGACAAACCCAGGAATACAAAATCCATTCTATGAATCTGGCAAAGAGAGCCTAATTTTTAATCATTGAGACATTCATGCTGTTGCATTCTGTTTTCCATTGTATTAGTGAACCTAGCAAAAATTTGTCCAATTACTGCTCTTCCATAAGGCCTTACATAAATTCCAGACAAAGAGCATACCAACTGTCAAACTACAGGTAAATGAGTGCCACTCATATATTTACACTGACGTCTATGTGTAGAACCATACATTTATTTTACCTTCCTTTGCACACTCTGCTTTTTCATAAGCCCCAAATGGATGTCTCAGTCTCATGCACCAAAACACAAGGAATTCATGTAAATCAGAATGTTAACCGACCCAGTATTATAAATGTGAAAGATGCAAACTTTGAGAACTTTACTTATGAACACTCAGAATTCTTATTGGGGTGAGGATGAATCCAAAATAAAAAAGCAATATTTCTCTCTTATCAGCTTATCTATTGTAACATTCTTATCTGCTATAACTTTACAAATGTAAGTCATGGATTGGGCCTAATTTTACCCCCCTCAGGAGAATAGGTAGGCCCACTGATGGCTCTAACTTTGATTTTGGCTAATTGTACCTTCTAACAGCTATGTACTGCATAAGTCTTAATACATAATCAACACACATATTTCAACATCTGGGTATAAATAACCCTTTTACAAACATCCTTTAGATACAATTCCCAATACATTCAACTCCAAAGATATGCAATAGCATGAGTGCTGGAACTATGGGTGTTGTTGCATCCCCTGGTTTGAAGAAGTTATCGTCATATAAGGGTTTACAGTTTGTATAGTGGGGGTGCTGAGAGCCATTGAACCAAACAACTCCAATACCTCTGTGCAATATTGAAGATTTTTGTGTAAAATGCTGTGTATGCTTGTGTTTCAAATTTGACTGTGTTCTTGTGAGTTGGTAAAAAAGGTAAACAGACAACACAAACTGTGCAATCATAGTATTTTTCACATGCAAGAGGATGTGAGTGACAGTGTTCAAAATGCTGCTTGATTTTGGCAACTCATGTTCTGAAATAATAATTGGTCACTAAAGATCCTATTTCTGAAGGGTGAAGTTTAAAATTATTGTGGTTGGTTTTATAACAAACACATAAACATTAAGTCTCCTGCCCTTTTAAGGCTCAAACATTTCTTTCAGCTATACTCCAAAATGAAAGCACTTTATATGGACATACCTTCCTATTATCATGTTCTTTAAGTACTGCAGTAAGGCATTTCCTACAGTCAAATCCAAAAGTAAAAAGATTACATTCATTCATTCAACAGGTCTTCCCAGTGAAGTTATAGGTTAAAAACATCTCCTTAGCATCACTAGTTTGTTCCTGACTCCCAGAGCTTTCCCAGGTAAAATGAAGTCAGACCTGGTAGCAAACATTAAGTGAGGTCAATTAACCTGATAGTCTGCACCTGGGGAAGAGCCAGGGCTTGAAACACTGATTGAAGGTAGAATCCAGCTGAGAAGGTACAGGCACAGCTGATATAAAGCTAGAAAGTTGGCAGCAGAAAGCGCCTGTAAGGGGAATAATGTGCTGTGAATCTTTGGGAGAAGGGAGTCATGTTTGGGACTACAGAGTTAGTTAATTTGTAATCACTTCTTGGGAGGAGAGAATTTGGGTTGATAAACTGGGGGAGGCCAGAAGATAAGAGCAAAGAAGTAGGAAGAAGACCAGAGGAAACAATCCATACAGTGGAAATCTATCTACCTCGACAGAGGAAACAATGACAGGGTATCAGAGTGAACAGAACATAATTCCCAGGCATAGAGTCCCTGGACCGGCACCCAGTAGTGGGTGAGCCTGGGCTCCTCTATCAGCCATTGGTGGAAAGTGGCACAAAGTGGGCAGTGGAGCTGAAGGCTGCCTGAGACAGTTGTCTAATGTGACTTGATAACCTGGAAGGGAATGACAACAATAACCTGGCTGGAGGGCCTGAGTCCTGGAGCGGAGGGGCATGGTGTGAGGGAAGGAGCTAATCCCCTAAGCAGCCAGGAGGAGGTGCCCTAGCAGTGAGTGAACACGTTACAGGGCCCTCAATCAAATTTATATAAAACTATTTGCTAACATGCATAAATTCTTAAACATCTGCATCTTCCAGGGTGGATAGCTCCTTCCATCCTGAGGGCTAAATATCTCTTTCTCTGATACAGTTTCATACATCATCTCCCCCACACTCCATAGATGTCCTATTACTGTTCCTCCTCACCCATGATTTCATATCCACCTTCAAACTTTCCCCTGGCTATTTCCTTGCTTAAGTTCTATATACCCCATTCATGGCATCCCCCAAGCTTCCCCCTACCCCATTACTTTTCTCTCTTCCCCCCTACCCGCTAGCTTCCAACACACATACTTACTTCCTGCAAAATGAATAAACACGGGAAAGACAGGAGAAATTTGAGCCTGATTCTGTGAGCTTGCCAGCAGCGAGGAAAGACAGAGACCTTTAATAGCAAGGGTGAGAAAGCAGTAAATACACGAACAGAACAAACCTAGCAAGTCAAACAGAAGACTGGAAATCTGGAGAGAGAAGTGGAAAGCAGGAAAGCAAGTAAGTAAAATATTCTACTTCTCCCTTGGAGAATCCAGTTTTTGTGGTTTTTTTTGGTTTTGTTTTCAGGCTGTTTCCTTTTGATTCTCAGGGGATAAATGTGCCTCAGCTGGTGGACTTATCTCCATGATTAATGTCCCAAGCTAATGGGAGGTCAAGTCATCTTTTCAACATATAAAATATTCAGCTCCTTCTTTGCCTGCCTGGGTGCATAGTACTGTAGACTTCATCTCGTGATGCAATAGTAGAATAGTGTCTTGATTGGTAAATGGAAATCATTCTCCATTCATTGCCACCTATGCAAACCTTAAATAAATGCTAGGAGAATATATCATGTAAATGTTAAATCCAGCAACAAGCTTTATATGTCTTTAATGTTAAGAATTTTGATCACTGATATTTTATATCTATATTTAGTACTTAACCTCACTAATCTATTATTACTGTGTTGCAGTTACAGATGAACAACTTAACTCCTAACATGTAATTGACAAATCACTGAGTATCACAATGGACTAGTAAAGTATTATGAACTGTTCTGGACATGGAAATAACATAGCCAGAGTGTCTTGATGGTTATATTAAGTAAGATATGCTCTAAACAGAGTTACCTACCATACAGCATTTCAGAATAAAGTGAGCTGAGAACCTTGCTTTGGTTAGTTACGTAACCTCCAACACATAACTCACCTTTTTCTTACCCACTCAGTGTGTCACTGTGAATTGTATACATCATGAAACTGAGGCTATAGTAAAACTGAGTATATGGTAAACTAATTATTCCCACTTACAGAAAGATACTTACCCTCATATTTTTCCTGGGTCTTCATTATAAGTCTTTTCCATATATTTGAAAGCCCTGTCTTTAGACCCTCGGTAGATTTAGAACTGTGCTGGGACCTATTATGATTTCTGATTCCATCAATGTTAGGGCACTTATAGTTCAACTTTTTTATTCATTACTGTGCAGAGATGAATCAGCAGGTGGCATTCTTCCCTCTGAGCCAAGTACTGAATCAGTGCCCCCACATGATACAAAAGAAAACTGTGAAAGTCCTTTTTTTTTTTTTTTTTTTTTTTAAGGATAACTGACACAACATACCTTGATCCTTGTAGTTATTACAAAAAATGCTGTGCACTTTTGACATGGGACAAGGGATGTAACCTGCTCGTCCTAGGTAAATTCCATTCTTTCCATCTTCAGTTCCCCTATATCTTCCTTTGGATATAGTATATTGTCTGTGCTGAACTTTGTATACAGTCACTAAACATTGGATTTCACTGATACATGAAGTGAACCAAGTGCAAGGTATAATTCTGCATTGGTTGCACCCACTTGATTCCCACTGAACTCAGTGAATATTCTGTTTGTGCAGGGACTACAGAGTCATTAAATAAAAGAAATTGTCACCTTTTAATAAAGGTCATTTACCATTATTTTCAATCCTCTATCCAAGACACACATTAAGAGGTTTGCTGAATGAGCCTTCTTACCTAGGGCAGAATTTTGTCCTAGTTTTTAAAGATACACAGTAATCTCAGTATTCATATTCTTGCAGCTCAGCCAGAGCAGACATCTATAAAATGGAAGTGGAGTACACTGTAGGTTTACTCGGATGCCAGATTTGAGGAGCTGTTCCATATCAGAGTGTGAAAAATTTGTTAGGCATCAATGCAGTTCAGTGGCTCACACAGCTACTCTAATGAGGCTTTGGTGCCAACGAACAAGCCCTCTGTAAATTTGTAGAACTGTGCTCTCTGGGTCTCAGGATGTAACACAATCTAGGACCTTTGCAGCCTTAGCATCGAAGAGCTCCCCTGCCTGATTTGCTGTCCAGTTCCTGATTTCAGGAAGTTAGACACTTATTTCACAGATAGGTAGAGCTACTTGTTCTCAGGGAAATGGAAATAAAGTCACCCCATAAACACAATCTCTTGCCCTCTGGGAAATTAAAAGGGTGGAGAAGGGACTGTTTGTTTGCCAGAGTGCAGGCAAAAGCAGATTTTGTTTAAACAAACAACCCCCCTCCTTCCAGCACTCACTCTCTTTTTGCTTCAGCTCCAGCAAACCCTGCCTCTCTGTGCCAGCAGAAAGACAAGTTCAGCAGCCCCTTCAAGAGGTTTGCCTAGCCCAGCTGGTTTCCAGCCACCCTGGAGAGAGATTCTCCCCCCTGGGAATGGGCCAACTTGCTATCCTATGCTTAGTTCTTCTTTATTCCCTGCTCCTTAATGAGCCCCAGCTGCAGAGGCACTCTCCAGGACTGTCAATGCTGGCAGTTTCTCTAGAGTGAAGCAGATTTTCTACTCTGTTTCCACTGCAGGATTTTAACCCCTTTCTTACCTGACAACTGTGCACTCTATTACATAAGGTATTCATACTTAATGGGGGAAAAAGTTAGGGGTCACTTCATTGTGGAATCAGTCTTTGTTGCAGCCTGTATAAAAGTTTGTCTGGTCTTTTACACCACTGAGGGAATAAAAAGCTGAAGCAATAGAATAAAATAAGGGAAAAGGGAATAGGAGCAGAAGTAAACAAAGACTGAAAATCCAACAATGAATAAAACTAGGCAGCTATTCTAGCTCAAGTACAATTGCTTTAGTCTTCCAACTGAGTTGAAATGCCTAATGACTTACAATTAGATCCACAGTGACTTTCAAAATATCTTTTTAGGGAACAATACAAATGCTGTATTTATAAGTAAACACAGATGTCTTAACCAGACATAATAAACCCCCATCTGCCCCAGATTACCTTTTATCACAAAATGAAAAAGAGAACTCTACTTTGGAACAATAGATGCCAGCACCAGCTAAAAGAATCAGTATTATAAATGAATACCCGTAAAGAAAGTGGTAATAAAAAAATAATAAAAACTGAAAAAGTCTACTGGTTGTAGCTGTTTCCAACTTCATGAACGAAAACAAACAGAGGACAAAGAATGTGATTTACATTGTGCAGATTAGTCACTGTTATAAGAAGTGAATCCAGCCAAAAAAGAAATTCTATCCTCTGGTACATGAGTTGCATGTCATTGTGTAACTTGCAAAATATATCAATGGCTGAGCACTGGTCTGGTTGTTAAACCCATTAAAACTAAATCTATGGTCATTACTATCAACCAGTCTCTAGCTCCAGAATACAACCAGCTCAGCGTTAACCTGTCCAGATGGGACACTGGACAGGGGGCAACTGTCAAATACTTGGGCAGCACCATAGACAGTGCTGGAGGATGCTTGAAAGATGTGGGGACTTGTATAGCACCAGCTGCAGTCATGTTTCAGGTCCTTCAGAAGCCTCTGTCAGGGCATCATGACAGCAGATCTATAAAATCCCAGTTATACTAACTCTACTGTAAAGAGAAATGGGGACACTGAGAATGATTATTTCAAGTCTTCAATTCTTGCTGCATCTGCGGCTCCTCCATATTAACTGGAAAGATCAGATAAGAAATGAGGATATTCGAAGCTGAACCAGCAACCACCTCCGTCAGCACTAGTTTGGTTTTGGCAGCTTTCTTGGAAAAGGCATATTATTACAATGGAAGACCAACACATTCCAAAGCGTCTTTATCAAGGATTGCTGCTACATCCCGGGCAATCATGAGGGGGGCGGGGGGAGTGGGGTGTCAACACCTTTCGTGGTGTAATGAGATTGCCAGTGATAGACAAACTGACTATGCAGTCAGATAACTTTAAGGATCTACTGAGAGATTGTTTTGGGTGGTGTTTGAGCTGCAAGGAAGACACATCTCTTTGGGATTTGCCATGAGGATGATGAAAGATTATAGAAAGCTTTCTAATTTTAGTCCTCTTCCAGGCAGAAAGATTGTCCTTGATTGTTTGCATTTTAAAATTATTTGTTCTCACTTTTGACTGATATATTATTCTAATGATTATGATTCTCATAGATGTTTGGTCTTCTCAGCACAAGGCGTATGAGATAATTGGAATGCATATCACTGTTTCAAGTTACCTGCTGTTTACTTGTAATTTGGGGTATTCAGTAAGAGTTCTTCAAATGATATTGCCTCAAAATGTTTAGATATGTAGAATGTTTTATTTTTTGTTTTTTAAATACAATTTTTATTACAAATACAGAGTTTTGGAAAAGGTATGTGATACATTGGCAGGCCACGTTCCAGCTCTTGCCAAGGCTGCAGGCATTATCTAAGAACTGAAAAACTCATAGCTGGAGACCAGACCAATTCACGTATGCGTTAGTGTTGCTCAAAATACATATTAATCTTATAAGCATATATATTTGTAAGGCGCTGCATGCATTAATCTTACTTGCAATGTCTGTATTCCATGCTACAAGGTAGGAGTTCTCCAACTGGGGGTCACAAGGTTATTATGTTGGGGATCGCATGTTGGCCTCCCCCCCAACACCCCTTTGCATTTTAATTTTTAAAGGAGGGTGGTGTCATAAACAGATGGTTAAGGGTTAATGTCTCTTTTACATGTAAAGGGTTAAGAAGCTCAGTAAACCTGGCTGACACCTGACCAGAGGACCAATAGGGGGAGAAGATACTTTCAAATCTTGGTGGAGGGAAGTATTTTGTTTTTGTGCTTTTTGTATTTTGTTCTTGTTCGCTCTTGGGTCTGATTAAGGATGGGAGCTCATTCAGGCTCTCCAAATCTTTTCTGATACAGTCTCTTATGTTTCAATTTTAGATGTAGTAGCCATGGCAGGCTGATTTAGTCTATGTTTGTTTGTCTCAACTTGTATGAAGGTTGTCTTTTGCTGGAGGATTTTTACCTCTGTTTTCTGGTAACTTTGATTAAGGCTGGGGGTTGGGGCCACTCTATGTCTATATTGATTCTGGTACCCTGTAAGCATTTTCCATCCTGATGTTTACATTATGATCAATTTTACTTTTCTTTCTTTAATTAAAGGGGTTTCTTTTTTTAAGAACTGATTTGATTTTTTCCTTGTTTTAATATCCAAGGGATTGGGTCTGAACTCACCAGGGATTGGTGGGGGGAAAGATGGGAGGATGGTTAATTCCTCCTTGTTGTAAGATCCAAGGAGTTTGGATCGGTGTGAAGCCTCTCAAGGCAACCCAGGGAGGGGAAAGTCTGGGGGAAAAAGGAGGGAGATGGTTAATTCCTCCTTGTTTTAAGACCCAAGGGGTTTGGACCTTGGGTTCCCCAGGGAAGGTTTTGGGGGAACAGAAAGCGTGCCAGACACAGACTTCTGACTGGTGGCAGTGTACCAGATTTAAGCTAGTAACTAAGCTTAAAAGTGATCATGCAGGTCCCCACTTATTGAACTCTAAAGTTCAAAGTGGGGAAAAAACCTTGACACCTCTGAAAACCGTATTTTATCCCCCTTTAGTGTTCGTCCATAGAGAAAGACAACCTATTACTGCGATCAGCTACTCAGCTCAGATGGCAAAGCCCTGTGCGGTGCATCTAAATGTTCCAACCTTACTGACAACTCACGTGGGTGTCTATCTGATGTCACTCAATGAACATTTTGGTCTGTTTACTTTTATATAATAATCCATAAAAATAATGTTAAAAGAACATTTAGGTTGCAAAGTCAAGCAAGAACTCAAATGTTAAGAAATTCCAGATTTAGGTTGCCTGGGCAAGAGCAGCCCTGCTCCGGGATGAATCAGGTTTGTGCACTAAACGAGACTTTTGTCTCTAGGAACTTTACCTTATTTATATTGCAGAAACTGGAAGGTGTGCACCAGATGTATTGGGGTGGGAGGAACCACAAAGCCCAGACTACAGTTGATTACTGGGGACACCAATGAAAAAAACACAGGGAGGAATGAGGTTAAAGATTGAAAATCAGGGATCCAGAGTGGACATTGAGCAGAGAATCCCCGACAGCACCCACTGCTCCACAAAGGTGTTTAATGAGTGGACAATGCCCAGAGGAACTCTGCCTGGAGGTGTGATTGAATAAGGAACTCAAAATAGATGCTTTGTGACTGTGGAGCCTCTCTGTCCAGCTTACTCTGCCTGGAGAGATGAATAGACATTTTGACCAGTGCCAGAACCAGGTTAATGAGGCAACCCCATGACTTCTGTGGAGCTACAGATGCAGTGTGCCTAGACTGGGAGATGCAGGGAAAAGTGCAGCCAGAACCTCAGGAAGAGTTTCTGGAAGAGCCAGGAGAAGGGTTGTAACTGGACGGACCCTACACAGATGTGCACCAGCTCTTCCTTTTGATGTGAAAAGGCCAGGTGTCGGAGGAGTTTGGGAACCATGCCAGGTACAAGCCCATGCTCATGGCTCCATGGAGAAGCCACCAAATAATATCCCCAGTGGGCAGAATGAAGTACAGACTGGCCTTCTAGGATTCTTCTCCTCCTGAGGTGGCCACTTAATGTCAAGGTGGGACACAAGGGTGAGGAAGTGGATTTTATGATGCACAAGTGCTTACAGATGTTCTCTGGGCACAATTCAGAGGCAGTTCAGCTGGGTGTTGTGCAGCATTCAGGGTCAGCGGGGACAGGAGCATGATGAAGAGTTCTGGAGACCCAATGGTGAGAGGTGTCCAGGGAGCACCCTCCACAGGAAAATGAGAGAAGCAGGCACCAAGGCTGTCCTCATCTCCTGGAGCACACCAGGGGATGCACATGGTGGACAGCCCCATGCACTGACCAACTGCTGCAGGGGTCAGCCTAGTCCTTCTGATCACACTCCAGGAGGTCTCCAACTCTGGGGGCACCACACAGGACCAGGTTCTGGCACACCAAGTGGGACTCCACCACCTGCAGATGGAAATGGGTTATGTAGCAGGGGTTCTGTGAAGAGCTTTTCCTCATCAGTTGTAGCTATGGACCTGGTCACTGAAACTAGCTTCCAGGTTCTGAGGAGGTCTTGGTAGAAGACCTGCACCTCAGAGAAGTCCTGATGTGGAGATAAAAGAGCTGCCATTCGTATTGGAGCCCTTGGAGGAAGGCGTGCAGTAGCATGTTTCAGGCTGGGCTACCTGCATTGTAAAAAGTTGCAGCAGGGCCTGAAGTGGGAAGGTGTGGACCTGGCGGAAGACGCAGACCAGGCCCTGTTTCTCCTTCCCCAGAGGGACATTTGGGACACCTGTAGAGACCCAGTGCAGCCCTAGCAGAAAAACTCCAAGATCATCTTCTGAAAGCTGGCCAGGCTTTTGAGGGGCAGGCTCAGGGTATTGAACTGGCGCCCCAGAATGGACCAGATGGCTGAGCACAAGCACAAGAACCCTGCCCCAAAGAGAAAGACACCAGAGACACCCTGTCTACCTCTGCAACCACTTGGAGACCCTAGTCTCTAGATTGATCCAATTCTTCAATGAAGAGGGAGTGGTGGCAGAAAGGTACATACACACATAGAGCAATGCACCACACCCCACTGAATGGCACAGAGCACTGGAAGGAGTGTAGTGTGAGATGCAGGGGATTGCCAGAAAAGAAGAGTGTTTTATGGTTATAGCATCTGAATGGCTCCCTGGAGAACCCTCTTCTATCGTTGCCTCTTCCACAGACTTCCTGTGGAATATTAGACAAGTTACTTAATTGAAACCTTTCATAAGTGGTCACTAATTGTGTTCCTCATTTTCTGACAAAGCATGGCCTCTTTACACATTTTCAACCTGCAACAGTATAAAACAAACAAGTTAGCTATTCTCCGCGGGAAAACAAGCATCCCACTGGTGGACAAAAGACTGTTATCTTTAACAAAATAGTAACAGATTTTTAACCTGGAAGCAATATGAAATGTTCTTTGGTGAATGATCTTAAATGAGTACAGTACTGCAGAAGGCCAAACAAAACAAAAGCATGCTGTATCAAATAAAAGGTATTTTTTGTTGCAATCTTGACCCATAGGACAAAAATTACTTTTTGTCATTATCTTGTAAGGGAATCAAAAACAAGCATCTGAATGTCTCCAGAATGTTTGGCTTCCTGGAAGTCACATGATCTGGAAGATGAAAATGGAGATTTTTTCCCTCCAAGTGATAGCAATCACAATTCAGTTGAGGACTGTGTTAGCATAATCAAAATGTATCCACAGCTGTTAGAAGCCAAAAGGACCTTGTAACGAGGCGGTGTGCCTCCCCTCCTCCCCAGGGAGGGTTGAGCCCCGTCAATCATCCACAGGGGCGGGACCGCTGGGCGGAAGTCCAGCCCCTCAGAGGGTCAGGCAACGACCCGGAAGAATAAAAGCCGGGCCCCAGCCTTCAGTTGGAGCCCAGCCGCCGTCCGGAACAGACGTGCCCACAGATGCTCGTAAGTGGGAGGCTGCTGAGGCTGGAGGCCAGGACCAGGAGCTGCCACAGCTTCCCCGTGGTCGCTGCGACGAGGAGCTACCGGAGCTTCCCCGCGGTCGCTATGACGAGGAGCTACCAGAGCTTCCCCGCGGTCGCCACGACAAGGAGCTGCCAGAGCTTCCCCGCAGCCACTACGACGAGGAGCTGCCAGAACTGCTCCGTCCCTACTACGGCCCTGAGGAGCCCCCAGACCAGGCCTGGCCTGCATTTCCAGAGATACTACCGGACCTGCCGCCCAGCCCAGACCGGGAGGAACCGATGGTGCTGGACGTCCCCAAAACTGAGACCCCGGACCAGGTAGGAACAGAGGGGGATGCTGGAAGTAGCCCAGGGGCAGCTGACTCCAGTCAGGCTACAGAGCTACCCCTGCCTATGTCAGTGTGTTTCGGTCAGGACCCCAATGACCACTGTTAGCGGTGACAGCCACTACCGGGGCCCCAGGCTGGAATGCAGAGGAGTGGGTGGGTGGGCGGGCGGGCCTGCGTTCCCCCTGCCACCCACACCCGGGTGGCAGAATCCCCCTCTCCCCGGCCTAAGGAGGCCACTGCTCTGCCCTGCCCCAAAGGGCCAGAACTGATCGAACTATTGTCACTGTGTTTGATGCCCCGCCCGAACCAAGGGCTGGGCTCCTTCTGACTTTGCCACTACAGGCTCCTCTTCCCAGGGACAAACTTCCCAGGGAAGGACCGCGGGTCCAAGGAGCGGACCCTTAGACGACAGCGAGGCCGGTGTGGCTCCCCTCCTCCCCAGGGAGGGTCGAGCCCTGGCAGGAACTCGTTCACAGACCTGTGAAAATATTCACTAAAGCATGCTTGCAACATTCACTTTGGTATTTGTTTTGTTTATATGTTAATGAAATGTGCACATGTACTTGTTTAGGTCTGAGTCTTTGTGAATTAATTATTAGAGGATTTTATTCCACTAAATTAAAAAAAAGGTTAAATCTGCATTGTTAAAACACAGACATCAGCAAATGTATTATCCTTGCTATTGGGCAATCACAGCAACTCCTTGAAGCTGTTGGGCATGATCATTGCCTTCCATTCAGAAGCAGATTTACAGTGAAACACAGAGTTTTCTGGCAGGGGGCCCCCAACAACATGGGGCCCCAAGACTGGGCAGCTGCAGGGCAGAAGCTTGGTCCTGCTGACTCCTGGGACTCCTGCTGCAGGCTTTGCACCCACCAGCACCCAAGCTTCCCCCTCCACTGCCTCTTCCCCGCCTCCTTCCCAGAGCATGCTGTGTTCCCACCCCTACCTCTCACTCCCAGCGCTTCCCCCTGCCACCAAACAGCTGTTTGCCAGCACTCAGGTCATTGAGGGAGGGGGAGGGAGGAGCGGGGCCGCAGTTCACTCGGGGGAGGAGGCGGGGGCTGGGCCATGGGGGAGGTGGTGGAATCAGGGCAGGGCAGAACAGGGGTGGGGCCCCCACACTCACCCTACACATACCCCCCCAGCTCCCTGCTGTGAGCTGCTCAGAGCAGGGGGCTGGCAGCACCCGCACGACCCCAGTCCACTCCGTCAGCCTCCTGCCCTGACTCCTGCACTCCCCTCACACTCACCCAGCCTCCTGCCTTGATTCTTGCACCCCCACACACACAGCCCTCTGCCCTTTCACCCTCTTCCATGACTCCTGCACCCCCCCACATCTCCACCTGCACCCCTTGCATCAAATGGGAGCTGCCCCAGGTAAGCATTCCACATTCCAACCTTCTGCCCCAATCTTGAGCTCACTCCTGCATCCTAATTTCTGGCCAGATGCTGCAACCCAACCCCCAGCCTGCTCCTGTACCCTAACTTCATCTCAGACCCTGCATCTCCAGCCCTGAGCTCCGTCCCTAAGTCCTAGCCAGACCCTACATCCCAACCTTTTTTTTCTTCTTTTTTTTTTTAAAGAAAGCGCTCTTATCCAAAGTGCTTTACAATAGTTAACTAACGGTACAAACACCCCCTCACACCTCCCCAGCCCCCTGCCCTGACTCCTGAACCCCCCTCCACATCCCCAGCCTTGACCCCTGCACCACCTCACACACGCCCAGCTCCCTGCTCTGACCCTTGCACCCCTTCTCACACACAGCCCTCTGCACCCCCCCGCACACTCCATGCCCTGACTCCTGCACCTCCTCATATCCCCACCCCCACCCTGAGCACCAAGCAGGAGCTGCCCCAGGTAAGCACTCCACATCCCAACCTCCTGTCCCAACTCTGAGCCCCGTCTCTCACCCTAGTTCCTGGTCAGACCCAGCACCTCAACTTTTTTTAAAAAAAAAAATATTTGGAAAGATCATTAAGCGGTCCACCGAGACCCTCACCGATTTTCAAGTGGTCTGTGGAAGAAGTTAGACTACAAAAACAATCCATGTACCTGACTTTATTTTCATTTACTTCCTATAATTTAGAGGAGGAGGAAGAAAAAAAAATAATGAAAAACAGGGGTGGGGGGGGCGGAGATAAGAGAGAATGGTCTTTTTCTTGTCTGGGTCCCAATGAGGGGCCCCAAAAATGAAGCTGAGCACAGGGCCCCACTAACTCTAAATTTGCCACTGCTTCTATTTAGGTTAAATGAAGAAACAATTAAATTTGCTTTTGGTTACTAGTAGCTAAACTATGGAAAACTACCACCCAAGGACTAGACCATATGCAAGCCTGGGCAAACTCTGGGCCATGCGGTCCAAGGGGGTTTCCTCAGAGTCTGATAAACACAGGGTCAGAGGATTGCTTTGATTGCAGCTGCGTGTCTGTGACGCAGAATCAGCAAGGAAGCATACAGGAAGAGAAACACTTGTAGTATGATCCTGAGAGAACTTTTAGGCTGAATGCTGGCTGGAAAGAGGCTTGGAACTGCAAGTAAAGAAACTGTTGTCTGGTGTTTGATTGCTACTTTGTTCAGGGAAGCAGGACTTTATTTACAAAGAATGTTTATAAACAGGATGGCATCAAAGAAATACCCGACTCCATCACTTCTCATACTGGAAAAGCTTGTAAGATCCCCACATTTTGGTTAGCCACTTGAGCAAAAGGTTCTAACAGTAATATCAATGCAGATGTATCATCCTTATTTTTATGGCCTACACTGTACATACTAAGACATGTATTTTAAATGAAATATTGAACCAGAAAATCTGTAATAGAAAATGTTGTAAGCTTTCAAGTACAACATTGACTTAGTGTTGCAAATCTTTTTTTTGTGTTTGTCTGTTTTTAAGTTAATATCCCACCAGAAAGGATATTCTTTTTTTAAAAAAAAATTTAATGTCCTTGATTCTGTTTTTTTAAATAAAAACTGGGAAAAAGAAGATGCTATCACTCTTAGTACTGCTAGCATTTAGATGATCCAAACAGGGCCTTGAAATTCACACATCAGCTAAATGGAGGGGTGATTTTCCACCATTGCTTCTACTACTATTTATCTGGAGACAGTTTTCTATCCTGGGAAATATCATGTAATTTTCTATACGAGAAATGTTTCCCCCCCACAAATATAGAGAAAATAGATTCCTTCAATAGGAATAACCTTTGCTATATTAAGAGAAGAGCAAAATATGAAAAAAAAACACTGAAGTGTAATCTTCATGAGAGAGCACAAAATATATTTTCTGATGGTCTGCACCCAACGCTGACAGCGAAATGGCTGCTGACCTGTGCACACAGGAAAAATGCATACAAATATAAAGGTGGAATACACAGAAAACAAAAGGCATAACAGTTTTGTAACTGCATAGTATAGACTATAGCTCATGACCTTCTCTTCCAAAAACACGGGTGTCTCTAGCCACTGAGCTGAAAAAGGACTTCTCTTGGCTTCAAACGGTGACATGGGTCTAATCCAAACCCCACTGGAAAAACAGGAAAGACACCCTATATTTTTCTTGCATGCCACTAACCACCAGAGAATGAAATTGATAAAATACACAAACACTTGAGCATATTCCATCCAGCTGAGGACAGTGTAAAAATCACCAGATGGTCTATTATATTGCCAAAACAGATTTATATACATAATGATACAAATTCAATACTGGTTTCAATCAGCTGAAACCCAGATGCAGAGCACCACCAGCAAAAAATCTTTCAGGGAGAAGCAATGGTAAAAGAAAGCTCAAAAGACCTGTAGTTTCAACAATGGGAGCCAGGGAGAAGATATGGCCAGGATAGCCATGGGCTGGTGACTCATTTTGTCCCCTCATCAGATTTTAAAAGCAAAGCTCCTATGAAGCTCCTTGTAGAAATAAAAGATGCTCCACTCTCCTCTAGCCCAGAGAGAGGACAGGTGACAATGCAAACAACTGCCTTCCCTTATGGTGAATCCTCCCTAGATCTTAGAACAACAAATGGAGGCAGGGAGATGAATAGCTGATTATAGCATTTGATATTAATACAGTACATTTCCTTTAGAAAGATTTACAGTGACTCCACAGTAGTGCCTTTTCAAAGCTTCTTATATCTTTCGTCAAAGTCTTAAAAGCAATTACTTCCTATTTTGCAATAATGACGTGTCAAATTTCATTTTTAAGCAATGATCTACAATTAGGGGGAAAATAGTGTAAGTTAAAACTAGTCCAATCGAGTTTTGGTTGTGGGTTTGTTTCCCCCTCCTTTTAAACAAACAACCCTAGTTCCTGGGCTGAGAGCTTGTTTGCCAAGTTTTCACCTGGAGGGAATTTTTTTAAGCCAAGTTATTAACTTCTGAAGCTAGAATTTTAGAATGGAATTGCTGACATATATGTAACTATACTGGCAACGAGGCAACTCTAAAATATTACAACAGTTAGTGATGCACTGAAAAGTTATACAATGGGTAGGATTTATCCCAACAGGGGGATCATTTGGTTCCTGATATATAGGCTGCCTAATTTACTACCACTATACCATCAATAGTCATAGGCATAAATTTATAGGTAACGCTCTAAAACTTTTAAGTATAATTTAAGAACTATATGATGCCTAATATTACAGAATGGCTGGCAGATGGATAAGAAAAAAAGAAGAAAGGTAAACCATATTGCACCATGGCATGCCCAAAGTATTATCATTATTATTTAATTGTATTACAGTAGTACCTCGGGGCCAACCAGTAATGGAGACTCATCAGGCTGGGCACTTTACAAAATGCATCATAAGAGACAGTTCCTGTTCTGAAGAAAGAACTATCAAAAATAGACAAAGGGTAGGGAAAAAGGATATAGCGTACAAACAGAACGAACAAACATCGGATTACTTCTGTGAGGTTTTTGCTGCTAGGGCAGGAGATACTGCAATATATTTGGTCAAATGGAGCAATGAGAGTTTCAAATCGGGCATGTAAAATGGAAGAACTGCATGACCAGAGATTAAGTGGCTGAATGCCATATCACCAGTATGAACTACAATGGACATACTTCTTTCCACTTTTGTACATTTGACCCTGCAGCCTCCAACCACCTACATCCTTGCACAGCTTTCCCCTCATTTTAGATCTGACATGCACTCACCTTGACAGTGCAGGCAGATCACTACTTCCTTACCTATACTCTGACCCCATTGGGGGATGACAGAGAGGCACCAGAAATCTCCTATTTTAAAGAGTCCTTTATTTGGTCCCTAGTATCCCATGACCCATATCAAATGCAGAGTAAATTTGAAAGAATTTCTTCAAATGAAAAGTGTGTTTCCATGCCAGTAAAGGGAAATTTCTAGCTCTGTAATGAAATTTCAATATAGAGACGTTTGTAGCTTTTGAAATGTTAACTGGGCAAAAATATCTACTGTCTCTTAAGATCTTAGAAATAACTAATAGGGATATTTTCAATAGCACAAACTGCCATTTATGTCATGGAAAATCTCTCCCAAAACTAGTTGTTGTGGCACAGGTGGGCCATGGAGTTTTTATAGCATGTTGGGGTGGGAGGGGGCTCAGTAAGAAAAAGGCTGTGAATCCCTGAAATACAACACCTGGGAAAATGACAAGTGAAGTCCAATCCAGTGAATCAACCTGCCTTTTAGATGTTGGTCCTGAAGACAACCATTAAAGGGCTACATCCATAGACATCTATTGACCCACTGATTTTGGGTCAGGCTTTGCTGTGGATTAAGAGTTATTTATCTGACAAACTGAAAGGACTGGGAAATTGAGAAGAGCTGTGAATCATGAAAGTCATCTATCTGGCCCCAGGGCATCACTATTATATGACACATTACAGTGTTGGACAGCTGTACTGAGAGACAGAAATCCCCCTTGGTCATTAAAGCAAAGGCAAAACATCATAGGACTCATTCTGTTCCCAGTTACGCTATTCTGACTTGAGTACAATTACCCCTGGTAAAGTGAGACCAATCCCTAAGGAAACATTTAACTTCAAGCATTTGCTCCTCGCATCTTTGCAAATCAGCAAAGGATGAATTACTAGGTCAAGTTGTAGCTATTTTTCTACAGACGGCCTATATTTAGGCCTCCTCTCTGATACAGGTTACATGTAACGGGTAAACCATCTCGCAAACACACCCCATGGCCTTGGGTGGTTTTGTGAGGCCCTGCCTCAGTTTCCCCTTCATTTAGACTTCTCAATAACTCCACAAAAGCTTCCTTCAAGTTTGCATTGTTAACATCCCCCTCCTCCTTAAAATTAAAGTATCTTCTGCCGCAGTCTCACACAGGGCACAGGCCCCTACCCCAAGGCCCCTCTGCATTTTTAAAGTCTCTTTTTTTCACCCCAGACTTAAGCCAGGCACAGCCCCTCTTCCCTAAGGATCTGTCTTGTTCCTTTCTCAGAATTTCTTGCCTGAAGTTTGCCCTTCTCTGATTTCTCCACAGGTCTCATTCCCTACTAGTGTCTTCTCCCTGTTGATTCAGGTCCCTGCAGGAACTTTTTTACTCTCTACGGGCATCTGCTAACATGCAGCTGCAGCACCTTCTTGCTCCAGGCCTCTTCCTTATCTACAGCAGGTCTGATTGGTTCACCTGACCCAGTGATCATATGATCTTTATTCTCCCCACCTGGGGAGGTGAGTTGAGTTTGTCAAGGTAGATTGAGGCCCATCTCGGTTTATAGGGCCAGTCATCCTGTGACAAAACACTACATGGTAAAGGTGACATTCCAGACAACATATAATCAGCCTCACAATAAACTCCATGGTACAAGCTCCACCGTTTCATAGATTATGTAAAAATATTCAGTCCAATAGGTTAACTTGTAACACTAGATTATTGAGGGGGGAATTTTAACATGTCTGAACTCATTAGGGGGCATGGTAAAATGTTTAAAATGTAATTATATGAAGCTAAGTTTGAAAATCTTGAATTTGTCTCATATAACCTTGTTAGAGGTCAAAGGGTAAGAAGCAACAAAAGGCTTCCCACAAGCACTTGAGAGTTTGCCTGGGCAGAAAAATAAGAAAGAATAAAAAGGAATAAATAGAAAAGATACAAGCATGGATTCAATGATCAACCAACCACAGAGCCAAGGAAATACTGTATGTGACAAAAGATCAGTGCTTGTTCATATTTCAGGAGCCTGCTAACAGCACCAGGTAGAGGAGATAAAGAAGTGAATGGAAGGATTGGGAAGTCTGGCAAACAAGATAGGCAGCACAGACTGGCAAGAAAATCACAGCTAGTAAAAACGTGTGATAAACACAAGCACACAGTGCTGCATCACTCACCAGTTTGGCGGTTGTTTTATCATTAGGGAGGGGGGCTTAAATAATTATATCAGTGATCTATTATGCAGAAACAAAGCATAGATACATGGAAACAAAGGAGCTAAATAACTTGCTCCAAGCAGGCTCATTAGGGTTAGCTGAAAATAAGTAAACATGACAACAGGGTGGAGGTGAGGAGGCAATGTATGAATGGCCTGCTCTGATACCCAGGTGAGCCTCTATTTCCCAACTTTTATTGTGGGATCTTAGATTGATGCCAGTGCGCGCGCACACACAAATGTCAACAATGAGCTCTGAAACTACCTATGAAAATAAGGGTTTGTAGTGAAAGTGCCTTTTCATCATTTACCATAGAAGCAATGGCATACTGCTACAATCTATATTATGATGCATTTTCTCTCTCCACGGATATCTAAAGCGAATATCTGTGGTGAGAAAATGATGCATTTTATCTCTCCACGGATATCTAAAGCGAATGACCACTTGTAGTCATTAAAGATCACATGGCTCTAGGATACAGGACAACTTCAGATTTGGGGAATTGCATTTGGGTAATTAATTACACTAAATTTACTTTGCACTTTTAAATGGAGTGAGTTCTGTTTTACATATCCTGTTAAAAACTCTTATGTGGTGTTGCTGTGCCCTCTTAGAAAACTGTCCCATATTCTATCCATGAAACAACTGCAATTTGTCGGTGGCTGAAGTGATTCAGATTATATAGTTGGATCTTTCTGGATGAAGACTATCTAAACATAAGATATTTACTGTCATTATTTCCATTATTACATGCATAACCAGGCACATTTGTAATTAGAGTAAATAAGGCATCTGACTATTCAAACTGATTACCCAATTCATTGACCCTGTAACAATAAACTTAAAAAAGAACCTTATGTGAAAAGCAAGCACATGTGCGGAACATTTATTTAATTGATGTAAAACTCATCCATGAGTTTTGGAACTGAAAAAAACTAAACCTGTGCTAAACAAAAAGTTAGATTATGGTAAGAATTTAGTTGACTGCACCCACAGATCACAGGAGTAGAAAGGCACCACATTGTAACTTTTTTTTTTTCCCATATCTGTTCTAATCAATAATGATTCCGTATCTTCCATGGCAACTTCCTTAGTACATGATATATTTAATATGTGAAGTTGTTTTGCAGGAAACCTACTCACCAATACTTCACTTCTTTCCTATGTACGCTTTTAATACACACAGTGTTAGATTAAACTCAGATATGCTCTCATACTTTGAGATCCACATTCATTATTGGTCATTATAATAAAATTTTAGGGTAGTCAAGCGCTTAAAAAAATTAATTGTGTACTTTAAAAAATTAATGGTATGCTTAAAAAATTGTGATCAATCATGCTGTTAAACAATAGAATGCTAATTAGATAAATTATTTTTGGATGTTTTCCACATTTTCAAATATATTGATTCCAATTACAACACAGAATACAAAGTGCACAGTGCTTACTTTTATATATATTACAAATATTTGCACTGTAAATATATATAACAAATATATTCACACTCTAAAACTATAAAATAGTATTTTCAGTTCGCTCAATACAAGTACTGTAGTGCAATCCCTTCATCATGAAAGTTGAACTTAAAGTGTAGAATTATGTACAAAAAACAACTGCATTCAAAAATAAAACAATGTAACATTTTAGAGCCTACAAGTCCACTCAGTCCTACTTCTTGTTCAGCCAATCACTTAGACAAACATGATAGTTTACATTTTCAGGAAATAATGCTGCCTGCTTCTTGTTTAAAATGTCACCTGAAAGTGAGACCAGGCATTCTCATGGGATTGTTGTAACTGGCATTGCAAGATATTTACGTGCCAGATATGCTACACCAGGGGTCGGCAACCTTTGAGAAGTGGTGTGCCAAGTCTTCATTATTTTAAGGGTTTGAGTGCCAGTAATAAATTTTACATTTACAGGGGCTGGCAGATGGAACCCCAGACTGGCAGCAGGCTGAGTGGCTCAGCCCACTACTGGTCTGGGGTTCCATCCGCCAGCCCCCGCCAGCTGAGATCCTGACTGCCAGCCCTGCTCAGCCCACTTGCAGCCGCGGTTCTGCCAATCCAGGCCAGCAGGAGGCTGAGCGGGGCCAGTGGCCAGTACCCCGGCTGGCAGCAGAGTGCCACTAAAAATCAGCTCGCGTGCTGTCTTTGGCATGCATGGCACAGGTTGTCATCCTTCTGCTAAAGATTCATATGTCCCTTCATGCTTCAACCACCATTCCAGAAGACATGCATCCATGCTGATGACGGGTTCTGCTCGATAATGATCCAAAACAGTGCAGATTGATGCATGTTCATTTTCATCATCTGAGTCAGATCCCACCAGCAGAAGGTTGATTTTCATTTTTGTTGGTTCAGGCTCTGTAGTTTCCACATTGGAAGGTTGCTCTTTTAAGACTTCTGAAAGCATGTTCCACACTCTGTACTGATCAGATATTGGAAGGCACTTCAGATTCTTAAATCTTGGGTTGAGAGCTGTAGCTATTGCGTTTTGTCAAATCTGCAGTGAAAGTGTTCTTAAAATGAACAACATGCTGGGTCATCATCCAAGACTCTATGACATGAAATATATGGAAGAATGAGGGTAAAACACAGAGCAGGATTCTCCCAAAAGGAGTTCAGTCACAGATTTAATTAATGCTTTTTTTTTTTCTTTTCTTTTTTTTTTAAAATGAGCATCATCAGCATGGAAGCATGTCCTCTGGAATGGTGGCTGAAGTATGAAGGAGCATATGAATGTTTAGCATATATCTGACATGTAAATACCTTGCAATGTCGGATACAAAATTGCCATGTGAACTTCTGTTCTCACTTTCAAGTGACAATGTAAATAATAAGAAGGCTGCATTATCTCCTATAAATGTAAACAAGCTTGTTTCTCTCAGCGATTGGCTGAACAAGAAATAGGAGTGAGTGGACTTCTAGGCGCTAACATTTTACATTGTTTCATTTTTGAGTGCAGTTATGTAACAAAAAAATCTACATTTTTAAGTTGCTCTTTCACGATAGAGATTTCACTATGATACTTGTATGAGGTGAATTTCTTTTGTTTATTATTTTTACAGTGCAAATATTTGTAATGAAAATATAAAGTGCGAACTGTACACTTGGTATTCTGTTTTATATGTGAAATGAATATATTTGAAAATGTAGAAAAACATCCAAAATATTTAATAAATTTCAGTTGGTATTCTATTCTATTGTTTAACAGTGCGATTAAAACTGCAATTAATCACGATTAATTTTTTAAATCAAAATTAATTTTTGTTAATCACGTGAGTTAACTGCAATTAATCGACAGCCCTGTAAAATTCCCTTTCCCCTTACACAAGGAAAATGAGGCAAGGTGAAGGTGAAATACTGTATGAATAGAAGAAGCAGTAGGAGGAGATGTACAGATCAAGATGTACGTCAGGATTATCCTGGCATTTGAAATGTGGGTTTAAGGCCAAACCTGTGCAAGCAAGTGGTTAGATACATACCTAGACTAACATTCAGGCTCATGTTTGATGGTGACAAATTCTCATGTGCCATCCTAGCAAGATATTAACTTCAAATGCCAGAAATCCCTGATGATCAAGCGATCTTGCATGTTTTCTGTTGTTGGTCAAAGTGAATTAGAGTCCCAAAACGCTTTATGGCTACTGCTTGCAAAGTTTCTGATGGTGCAGTGGTAGTTTTATCAGATAAGGAATGTAATTGCACTAAGGATTGGAAAACAGGCTCTCACAGACAGATGTAAATTACTTTATTGCTGTAACTACAAGTTTGACAGGACAAGATAGATGTCTTGTTGATCATTAACCAACATACTCTGAACCAAAGTACAGCTAGTGTGGACGTCTGTAAATTTTGCTGACGTCTGACATCCTATATTCAAAAGATGATAAGAAACTGGTAAGAACTGTTATGTAAATCTTGGGCAATGTATGGAGAGGGAGAGAGTGTGTGTATGTGTGTGTAGAGTCTTTTGTCTGGATGTGTGAGCGAGAGGGAGATGCCTTATCAGTCAAGGAATTGAACCCCCACCACTTTAGTTTGAAAACTGTCAGTATTACAAAATCATCCACTCATGAGATTTTCTACAACTTGAACTACATCCAATGAAAACAGGCCTCTTTGAGTTATGGATCTGGCCTAGACCAGTAACTATAATGGTGAGTTCAGATCCAGTGGTTTGAATCTGACCCCTCTAAGTAAAATTCTCAGGAGGTTCAGTTATGAAGTGTGTTTGTGGGACCATTGCTAATTTTAGTGTTCCACCATCTAACCTTGTGTTCCTGACAAGTGCCAGATTGCGTTCGAGTGGGAAACAGGGAGATCCCCCACTGAAGAAAGAGCAAATTCTTGGAGTGAGTCACCTTGTTTATCTGATTGGTTCTTCTTTTGGCTTCCTTAATGCCTACAAGCCTGTTGGGGATTGTACGTTTAGCGACTATGTGGAGTGGGGCCCAGTGGCATACTAGCTACTAGCTGAGTGTACACTAGCAGGGCTTTAACCTCTTTCCTTTAATCCCTGACCATCCTTACCCTTTGTGTTAATGAAGGGGCAGGGCTGAACTAAGAAAGAAAGGCTTAAAAGCCAGACACTAAACGATGAAGGGTTGCTAATGAACAGGGGAGGTTGAGAGGGAGAAATAATAAAATCACCATAGTTTTAAAATGCTGCACTGCCAATGCCAACAGTGCTCTCCTCCCCCATCTGCACCTGTGTCCAGGCAGAGAACACAATTGAGTCTTGGTGTGGATTTTCAGAGATTGTGACCTGCTTTTCACCATCATAGAAATTGAGTCTGAGGAGACCATCCAGTGGGAGAGATACGTACACCTAGAATCTCTCAGGAAGCAGGTGGAAGAGCTACAGGAGGTGGTGACTCAGCTGAGGAACATCTGTGCATGAAGGGAATTAATTGAAAATATGCATATGGAGACATCACAGGTTAAGAAAGAAATCTAACTGGAGAGGACTGCAATAGCACCAACAGGGGAAGAGGAAATGGTTCCTTCACAGAGAGGAAGATGGCTGCTGACTACTTCTGGCAGCAGGCAGTGCTCCACTCCTGCTCCCAACCCACTGTCCTTGATACCTTGGCAATGAAGGATTAGGAATTTTCCCCAAAGGTGGAGGAGGAGAAGCTATGTACCCCCAAGTAAGTAGGGGGGAGGTGAGGGTGCAAGTTGTATTTTCATTGATCCTTCTGGTCAAGGATAGGGGCCCAGGCAGAGACCAAACATTTCCTGAAGGTGAATGCATGGCTGTGCAGATGGTCTCGCCAGGAGGGCTTCGGCTTCATTGAGCATGAGATGCTGTTCCTAGCAGAGATGAGTCTACCTATCAAGAAAAGGTAGAATATCATCGGATACAGACTGGAAAACCTAATGAGACACAGCCTGTAAACTAGGTTCAGTGGGGTCAGGAGACAAAAGCCCACAGTTAAGTCCAGAACAGGAGGACAAAGGAGAGTCAAGAGGGAATATAGAGGGGAAGTCTAACAAATATCTTTAGATTTCTGTTTTCTAATACAAGAAATACAGTGAATAAACAGGAATAACTTGAAATACTATTGAATAATCACAATTATGACATAACTGGCATCAGAGAGACATGGTGAAATAATTCACATGACTGGAATGTGTGTGTAGAAGGGTACATGTTGTTCAGGAAGGACAGGTAGGGAAAAAGGAGCTGTTGCCATGCACTGAAGTCAAGATAGATGTGAGAGGCAGACCTGCTGATAGTCTCTGACTAAGGATAAAACAGGTAAAAAAGCCAAGGATGATGCCTTGGTAGGGGTCTACTATAGATCCCTTAACCAGGAAGAAGGGGTGGATGAGGCTTTCCCCCCTCATAAAAACTAACCCAATCATCCAAAGCACAGGACTTGGTGGTGACGGAGGACTTCAACTACCCTGAGCTCTGATGGGAAAATAATACAGCAAGGCACAGATTATCCAACAAGTTACTGGAATGGATTGGAGACAACTTTTTATTACAGAAGGTGAAGAAAGCAACAAAGGAGAGAGGTTGTTCTAGATTTGATATTGATAGTGAGGAACTGGTTGAGAATTTGAAGCTGAAAGACAACTTGGGTGAAAGTGATCAGAAAATGATAGAGTTCATGATTCTAAGGAATAATAGGAAGGAAAATAGCAAAATAAAGATAATGGACTTCAAGAAGGCAGACTTTAGGAAACTCAGAGAATTGGTAGGTGTTAGGGAAAAGTGATGACCCCCCCCCAATGCTTTAGGCCTTTTAGCAAAGCTGTGAAACTTAAGAGCTTCAGCTAAGCTTGCTTTTCTGTACAAAGGGTGTGCAGGGGCAGAGTGGTGCGGTCAGGGGCTCATGAAAGAGGAACTGGAATGGGATGAAGGGGAACCAGGAGAAGGACAGAAATGCTGTTGGGACCACAGAGAAGGTGTTAGAACAGTCAAACCTCAAACTTGGCTAGGGATAACAATAACAGGAAAAACTGTATATGGAAAACTAATTAAGCTTGCTCTTGATTGATGTTGTATTCCAAATAAGGCAATTGAAAATGTATCGAGAGCGTTACGTGCTTGTGGTTTTAGCCTTTAAAAGCTTGGTAAAATTTGTGGAGAGCAGAGCAGTTTGCCTCTTGCGTGGGGCCATGCTGACTCTCCCTGCATATATGCTTGTATGAAATAAAGGAGCCTCAGGCTGTCTGATCCAAAATCAATCATGTGGTCAATTTTCCACAACAGTGGGTAAGAGCCTATGTGAAGGAAGTCTTAGGAAAAAGAGGTCAGGAGAGGTGGCAATTTTTTAAAGAGAAATTAAGGGCACAAAAGCAAACTGTCCCAGTAAAGATAGTAGTAAAGATAGAAAGTATGGTAAAAGACCATCCTGGCTTAACCTGGAGATCTTCAGTGACCTGAAACTCAGAAAAAGAGTTCTACAAAAACTAGGTCAAATTATGAAGGATGAATATAAAAACAAACAAACACCAACGCATGTAGGGACAAAATCAGCAAGGCCAAGACATAACATGAGATTAAACTGGCTAGGGACATAAAGAGTAACAAGAAAACATTTGACAATTACATTAGAAGCAAGAGGAAGACCAAGGATAGATTAGGCCCATTACTCAATGAGGAGGGCAAGACAATAACAGAAAATGCAGCATTGGCTGAAGTATTAAATGCCTTTTTTGTTTCAGTTTTCATTCAAAAGGTTAGTAGTGATCGAACAACTAGCACAGTGAAAATCAGTGTAAATGAGGTAGGGTCTGAGGCTAAAATAGGGAAGAAATAAGTCAAAAATTACCTAGAATTACCTTCAAGTCAGCAGGACCTGATAACATACATGTCTGAAGAGATCTCTGAGCCATTAACTGTTATCTCTGAGAACTCATGTAGAATGCAAGAGATCCCAGAGGACTGGAAAAGGACAACCCAGGGAATTATAGAACAGTCCTTTTTAATACCCAGAAAGATAATGGAACAAATAATCAAGCAATCAGTTTGTAAGCACCTAGAATAGAATAAGGTAATAAGTAAGAGTCAATATGAATTTGTCAAGAACAAATCATATCAAACCAATCTAATATCCTCCTTTGACAGGGTAACAAGCTTGTGGATGGGGGGAAACAGTAGGTGTGATATATCTTGACTTTAGTAAGTCTTTTGATAAGGTCTCAAATAATCTTCTCATAAGCAAATAATGGGCATATAGCCTAAATGAACCTACTATAGGATGGGTGCACAACCAGTTGGAAAACTATACTCAGAGAGTGGTTATCAATGGTTCACAGTCAAGAAGGAAGAGCATATCAAGCAGGGCTCCACAGGGATCTCTCCTGGGTCCAGTTCTATGCAGTGTATTCATAAATGATTCGGATAACGGCATAGATATAAAGTTTGCGGACAATATCAAGCTGGGAAAGTTGCATGCACTTTGGAGGACAAGATTAGAATTCAAAATGAATTTCTCCTTGTCCACTGAGGACAGGACAAGGAGTAATGGACTTACACTGCAAAAGAGAGATTTAAGTTAGACAGTAGTGAAAACTTCCTAACTTTAAGGGTAGTTAAGCACTGGAACAAATTACCTAGGGAGGCTGAAGAATTTTCATCACTGGAGGTTTTTTAAAAAAACAGTTAGATAAACATACAGTGCCTCAGCTCCACCATACAGTGCTGTGAGCAATCCAGTGTAGCCGCTCTAACTGAACAGGAAACAGCTCTCCCACCAATGTAATTAATCCACTCCCAACAAGCTTCTCACACCGACATAGCACTATCCAGGCCAGCGCTTAGGTCAGTGTAATGTAGGTCACCGAGGGAGGTGGTTTATTCTCATCCCTGAGCGATAAAAGTTACACCAACATATGGGTAGTATAGACATAGCCTTAGTCTTGCCTCAGCACAAGGAACTGGAATAGATGACCTATTGAGGTCCCTTCCAGTCCTACATTTCCATGATTCTTGGAGACTTATGTCTTCTATTTACGTAGCAAAGAGATACAATATAGTCAATGACAATGCAGGCTTCCCCACATTGCTCTACTAATGTTTCTTAATCTTGCTCTAAAAATACTGCAAGCGTAAGAATGCAACTGACTTAGGGCAGGTCTACATTAGAAGTGCTACAGCGCCGCAGCTGTACTGATGCAGCTGAGCTGCTGTAGCTCATCTGGTGAAGATGTTCCATGCCAACAGGACCGCTC
Source organism: Chelonoidis abingdonii (assembly GCF_003597395.2). NCBI lineage: Eukaryota > Metazoa > Chordata > Testudines > Testudinidae > Chelonoidis > Chelonoidis abingdonii. Next base: position 103,503,696 of record NC_133770.1, on the reverse strand, counting down.
TCCTGTAGGCATGAGAGGTGGAAACTATGTTGGCAGGAGAGCTGGAGCAGACAGCGGTTAGACCTCTGTAATTTGCCTCGCTTGGGGAGCAAGGGGGATGTCTTTTTCACACCTGTGAGTGATGCAAGTTATATCGACTTAAGCAATAGTGTAGTATTTATTTGACCCCAGCCAACTACAGAATGCACTTTACATTTGCAATTCCTAGAGTGTAAGTAGCAGCTTCTCTGGTGAGCAGGAGGGGGAATATTATTCACTGCCATATGTAAAAGTGCACAGTGCATTACAGGATACAAAATAATGAAATACACTATAGAAGCCCAAGAGTTTTGGTAGATTTTAAAAAGCTGAGATCTGCTAGGCTTAGAAAAGAGAATTACAATTCCCCACCATACCAGAAGAGAGGCACAGAAAGGATCCCTGCAGATGTAGGGAGTTGCAAGTTTTTGAGACAATCCCAATAATACCCACTAGAGCTGGGCGCAGCACCATAAATACACTGTAGGGAAGTTAGGACTTGTTGAGCTGAGGTGGACTGAATTTGAAGGACAGGAACTAGGGCATGTTGTGAGCAGAAGACTAATAGGTTAAGATAATACGAGCCAGATAAGCATTCTGAAATTCTGAATGTACACCCTGCCTGTACTGAATTGAGAAACCTCTAGATCAGGGGTTGGCAACCTTTCGGAAGTGGTGTGCCGAGTCTTCATTTATTCACTCTAATTTAAGGTTCTGCGTGCCAGTAATACATTTTAATATTTTTAGAAGGTCTCTTTCTATATGTCTATAATATATAACTAAATTATTGTTGTATGTAAAGTAAATAAGGTTTTTAAAATGTTTAAGAAGCTTCATTTAAAATTAAATTAAAATGCAGAGTCCCCTGGATTGGTGGTCAGGACCTGGGCTGTGAGAGCGCCACTGAAAATAAGCTCACATGCTACCTTCGGCACCCGTGCCATAGGTTGCCTACCCCTGCTCTAGCTATTCTCTCCTCATGACTTGCAAGAAATGTGACTAAAGAAATATGTCTAAAACATTTACACTGTGTATGCAGTGTCATCTGGAATGCCATGCACATCTTCTAAAGAAGAGAGAGCAATGAGATGCTACACTGCAATGCTTTATGTTTGTCATGAATGGATAACAGCACTTCCCTCTTCAATCAAGTAAATCCTTTTTTTTTTTAACCACTTCTTTTTTTCATACGACAACTAAGAAAGGTCAAGGTTCACGTCTGTCTTCCATTCTATGGCTTCCAGTAACATAGAATGAATCAAGACTGTACCTCCAGAGAATGATCTTAGGGAACTGTTGTTCACTAGAAATTCCATGGTCTTCTCCATATTCACAGATCAGGCTCTTTTCCATTTGAATAATAAGTACTTTCAACACCTGTGTGAAGTTTGATGTAGCTCACTGTGACCCATATCTTATGTAATATGGCATGGTGAAGCCAGGTAGGTGGTTTGTAGGATCTGTGATCACAGCTTGATTTTTAACCCTGCTGTATTCACACACCCTCAGCCACTTGTCTTTTGGCGACAGCCCCAAGGTCTTGAGAGCTTTGGTTGCTGACCAGTAGGTTCCTGGACTTACTTAAGGGGGTATCTCAGGAGGTTATGAAGATGTTCACAGATGAAGAAGACTGGGTTCATTATTGCAGTCAAATTCTCATATGACTGATGCTTTTAAATTTATCTCATGATTTGGGGGGAGGGGCTGATACATGATTTTTTAAATTCTGGCACTACTGCCACTATCTTTGTATACTACCTTTGGAAATAGGTACAGAACTGTTATAATTTGGATGCAACATCTATTAAGAAAAACCCTGACCCATTATTTGTAGATGTTTGAGACTAAATTTCAGCGGGCGGTTGGCCTAGATGACCTCCTGAAGTCCCTTCCAACCCTGATATTCTATGACTCTATGAATACTGCAATTTCCTCTTCCTGGCAACTTCATAAAAACTCTGTGGGACTGGCTAGCCCCCTGGTGACACACACATTAGTATTTGCCAAAGTCAGAAGGGTTAAGATGTGGTGGACAAACTTTAGTGATGACTTTGCGCTTACAGTAGGAGTGATCTGGAATTGCAAACATACATTTATTAGTTTTCAGTTTCCTGCCTTCCCCTCTCCCACTCCTATCTACATATGTTTTGAGTGAGTAATGACTAGCTTGCTGATGAGCTGTCAGAATAGCTCAGAAGAGTGAAACACTGTCAGGCCTCAGGCAGAGCATTGTAACTGATGAAGTGGAACCAGAAAACACACACCCCTCATCACTAAACAGCAAACACTCTGTTAACACCCATTAAAACTGAAAGGTTTCTTGCATATTCACACTCACAGGACAGGTTTTCAGTTGATATTTTCCCATTTATCTGCACATGTGTTACAAGAGCTCACATGTCAGAATGAGAAACATTTGATTACCTTATCCCCTTTTGATGACTTGATTAATTATAACAGAATCCGTAGAACAATTATCTGCTTATGAAAAACAAATTAAGAATCTTTGCAGAATTTTTTCCAAGTGCAATATGTTTTCAATAATAAATAATAATAAATTATACACTAAGAAAAATAACCATATATTCTGAATTCTAAGTATGTGATTACTGAAATATAAAATTTAACATAAAGCACAATCCTGCAAACCTTATAGCACCTGCATACTTCCACATGTGCATATGTACAAAATACGTGGTGACATTGCATATATCATACGTTGCATTTTTTATTCCTGTTACTGTTAAAAATAATCTGTTGCATTATTGTGATGTCTTGGGGCTTCACACAGATCAGTAAGCCATTGTGTCACTGCCCACCCTGTAACCCTGGGTGCTTTTGTACTGTGCAGTTTTCCGACCCCTGACATGAGTAACCTGCTCACAACACAATGGCCTCACCCTGGCTGCCACCAGCCTGGTTACTCCTTGCAGCGTGATATCAACAACCTCTGCAATCCTGAGTCTCCCAAAATCATCTCCCCCTCAGTGTCCAGTCCCTTTCCCCTGGGTCCTCACTGAAGCTATTGAGTTTTCTGCCTCCAAAGAGACACAATACACACCAGCCTGTTCGATTAGCTGAGGATTTTACCCTTTAGTTGAAATATACAGCACTGAGATGGTTTTGTAAAAGTAAAATATGTTTATTAACAATAAAACCTAGATTTAAATGATGCCAAGTAGTAGAAATGGGGATAGAAATTATTACAAACAAACAAAAGTAAAAATATGCTTCTAAGGAGAAGTCTACACTACAGCGCTACATCGGTGCAGCGCATCTGATGAAGATTCATTATGTCAGGACTGGCCAAACTCACTGACCCTCTGAGCTGCATATGACAATAGTCAGAAGTTCGAGAGCCGCAGTGCACCTCCTCGAGCTCAGGGCTTCAGTCTTGTGGGGAGGGGAATTTCAGGGTTTCAGCCCCCTAGGAGGCACCTGCCCAGGCTCAGAGCTTCTACCCCACTTCTGCTGAAGCTCTGAGCCCCAAGACTTCCCCCCTCCCCACTGGGCAGAAGCCAGAGGCAATGTATGAGGGAGCATGTTCCCCCCCCCTCGATTTTTACCAGGGTTTGCTGGCCCCACTCAGTGACATGGTGTCACGGGGCCCCCTCCCTGCACAGCAGCTGCTGGAGCCAGAAAACTGGGAGCTGCAGCCATGGGGAGAGGCAGTGGCAAACAGCTGAGAGCTGCAGGGACAGACACTGCTTTTGCTGTTGCCTCTCCCCATGGAGCTAAAGCAGGAATTCCTCCCTGCAGCTCCCTGCCTCTCCAAGTGGATTTTACACCTGGGAACTGCAGGGAGGGGCCACTTAGGGTAAGAGGGAGTGTGTTCCTGGGGTGGCATGATTCAGTCTATTGGGAGGGGCTTTACATTGTGCCCTCCCCCACTCTCAGCAGACACCAGTTGTCTCTAGCAGAAGCCTCTAGCCCCACCACTCCATGACACGGCAGGAGCCCACAGCTTCTCCCCCACCCATAGCCTGGTAGGTGGAGAATGGGAGATGGGGTTCTGGGATGCACCGCAAGCCACAGTTTAACTGGGAAAGAGCTGCATGTGGCTCACAAGCCACAGTTTGGCCACCTCTGTGCTATGCCAAGAGGAGAGCACTCACCCTTTGGTGTAATTGCTCCACTGCCACGAGAGGCAGAAGCTATGTCAGTGGGAGAGCGTCTCCTGCCAACATAGCTCCGAAGTGGACAATGCTTAGGTGTCTGTAATTTGCATTGCTCAGCAGCAGTGTCTTTTTCACACCCTTGAGTGATGCGAGTTGCATCAACTTAAGTGTAGCGTAGACCAGCCCTAAGACTAAACTTAACAAACTTTTGTTAAAAATGGCTCTCTCATTCCAGTCGTTTTACTGGCATGCCTGGCCAGTCTTTAGTGAGGATCCAACACAGGGTCCAATGAGCTTGGTTTCTTTGCCTTCCCAGGTGAAGGATAACCCAAAGTCTTTTCTTCAATTCTCCCAAATTCATTATCCTGGTATCAAGAGCCAGGAAAGTCCTTAGCTGGATTCTGTCTCCAGTCTCCACCAGACAAATAAACTCTCACCCCTACCTGTGAGCTGGTTGCTCAGTTTAGGGCTGATATATCCCCATTGTCCATGGCTCACTAGGTAGATGGGGAATTCACTAAGAAAAACCTGTTTCCCAACTTTTCCTGACATGCCTGGTTTAAGTATATTTTAGTCATATATTTCCAGCAAATCTATTCTAGTTCCTTACATGTTAACTGCACATACATCACACAAGAATATCAATGATCAGGAAGCTAATAGTTTTCCAGTGATATTTTACAAAACCCCTTTTAAAGAAACATCATGACAGCTGTGTGAGAGATGCACTGACATCTCTCACACAGCTGTCACTGCTACAAACTAGGGAGCTCCATCCCCTCTGGCACTGGGGTGCTCGTAGGGTCAGAATTATCTTTAGTGCACACCCTAAAATACACAGCATGTGAAACGAGGAACAGCAAATTTTCCAAGCGAAAACTTGAACATTTGAATGATTGATTTTACAACCTTAAAGTTGCATTAAATTTGTTTTCGTTTTTTCTTCTTCTATTAAACAGACTTAACACATCTATCTCAAATAAGACACACAACCTTGTAAGAAATCACATATAGACTGTCCAGTGGGATGACAGCAGATACATTATTTTTTCAAACAAACAGGTCCCAATTCTTCCACCCTTACACTGAAGAATACACTATTTTAGTAGTAATTGTACTGATTGTGGGTAGCACAACTGCACCTTAAGTGATCACTTATTTTACCAGTGATGGGTACAACATTTTCATTTCTTTAAACATTTCTTTGTCTTCCACAGCTCAAAAATAACCTATTACTATTTCTTCAGTGTCCTTCAGAAATTGTATTCTGAGAATATTTAAAGGAGATAGACAAGATGTGGGCAAATTAGGGCTGGTGGGCCACATCCAGCCCATGGGACTGTCGTGCCCGGCCCTCGAGCTCCTGGCCTGGGAGTCTAGCCACCGGCCCCTCCCCTGCTGTCCCCCCTCCTCCGCAGCCTCAGCTCACTCGCTCTGGCAGGGCTGTGAGCTCCTGGGGCAGTGCAGCTGCAGAGCCTGGCCTGACTTGGTGCTCTGTGCTGCGTGGTGGCGCTGGCATGGCCCGGCTCCAGCCACCAGTGCTACGGGGGTTGGATAGAGGACAGGAGAGTTTGGAGTGGTGGTCGGGAGCCAGGAGTTTGAACGGTAGTTGGGGGGAAGATAGGGGGTTGAATGGGTGCAGGGGTCCTGGGGGGCAGTCAGGAAAGAGGGGGGGTTGGATGGGGCGGCAGGGAGCAGTCAGGAGCAGAGGTCCCAGGGGGCAGTCAGGGAATAGCGAGAAGGGGTGATTGGATGGGGCAGGGGTCCTGGGGGAGGCCATCAGGAATGAGAGGAGGGGATGGATGGGACGAGAGTCCTGGGGAGGGGCAGATAGGAGGTGGGGGCCGGGCCACAACCCCCTCCCCTAACCGGCCCTCCATAAAGTTTACTAAACCCAATGCAGCCCTCAGGCCAAAAAGTTTGCCCGCCCCTGAGACAGATTGTTATTAAGCAATGTTATTCATTGTTTTTTGGTCTAGATAGTTTAAGGTGGAATCCTGTTGCCACTGAAATCACTGGGTTTTTTGGACATTGGTTTCAGTGTGAGTAGGATAAGGTGCGTATGAGTTTATTGTTTGATGTGTCTAAATAGAGCAGGAGGGTGTTTAGATGGATGACAGCTAACAGATCTTCCTTTCAGTATAAGTAGTTTGGGATTTGTAGGAGAATGTTTCCTGATCCACAGCTACCAGAGGTCTGGCAGAAGTCAGAGCAGCAGAGGGACTGCTCTAGCTTCCTCTACTGACACAGCATCCTTAATAGACCTTATGTCACTGTGGAATTAAGGGTAGGGATGTCGTACTCCTATACATGCTCTTCGAGCTCTAAAATATTCCGTCTCTCCTTATGCCTGGGTAGGAATGGTGGTGCATGGTGCTCTCTTAAGGAATCAGAACTTCCATTCATTTTAAAGCCACCTTGCACCATTTACGTGTCACAAAGTGACTTTAGAGGATCAGAAAATCTGGCTTAATATTTCTTCTTCTTCTGTTTTGTTTTTTTGTTAAATATAAGACATGACTTCTTGAATTCAGCTCAGGTTTGTAATGATTAACATTTGTTAACCTCTGATCACTGTACAAATGGATATAAGTCTGTTGATTACAGAAACAATCACAGTTCCCACTTGGTAAAAGATGCTGGCTACAGTGAAATATAAGACACATCCCATTGCTGCATGTGTTTCACTTTTTGCTTATTCCATACAACAACAAAAAGTATGTTATATCCTTTCCATTCTTGTATGTGGTAACAATTAAATGTAGTCACAAGCTGAGCTCTGCATTAAAAGTGACCAGAACTATAAAGAATACAAAACCGTTGCTCTTAATCACAGCCTATAAAATCAGCCAGTGCTTTGTAATGTAAAAATTTCCACCATCGAGCTCCTTCAGTGAAATGAAGTTTTAAAATGTCAGGCTAGATCCAAAGGTGTAGATGCAGTGTCAACTGCTGAGATTTTGGAAGGGATTTTTTTTCCATTCTTCCTCTTTTTGCATTAAGTGAGCTGAAAATAGCATTTTCAGAGGCAGGCAGTGAGCCCTGACAGTACTGACAGGCATCACTGACATAATACGAGCTACAATGAATGCTCAGGGGGAAAGACCTTGTCTATTCTTGGCCCTCTTGCAGATGCATTTTGATAATCGGCAATGTAATTTCTAAATAACTGCAGTAAAAAGAAGGGAAGGGAATAAAAAGTACAGTGCAGCTCCTTTCCTCAGGATCTGTCAGATTCAAACTCTCATTGGACTCACCTCTCCCCTAAGATTTTGACTTCAGAAATGGAACTGGCAGCATCAGCTTCTTCAAGTGCTTCACTCCGCATGGTGCATAGAACCCTTAGTTCTCACTGATTTTAGTGGGAGTTGAGGATGCTTAGCAGCAGGTCAGAGCGCTCTGAAGCACCTCACCAGATCAAGTGTTTCATGTAACCGCTTTGGTTTTAGGTAGAGCTGGGCTCAAACCATAATACCAAATATGAATGTCAAACTTCTATAAAGGGCAGCACCAAAACTCTGGGTATATACTCAAATAGAGAGGCTGAAAACCTGATCCTATCCAACTTTTCCCAAAATGTAGGAAGTTCATGGCCTGGATCCAGCTAGGTGTTTATGCTTGTGAAATCAATCGGATTGCACATATGCTTAAAGTTAGATAAGTGCTTAGGTACTTTGCCAGATTTGACAAATTGCAACAATAGATTTGATCTATAACAAAGCTTAAACTTGTGACTGATGTTTGGTTCACTAACCTGTTGTTTTAAGCAGACTTGATACCGGCATTTTCAGAAAGCTTGAGATATACTGGGAGGTGATACAAATATTTAGAATGTATTTAAATTTTTAAAAAATCTATTTAAATGAAAAGTCCATTATGATTTTACTTCTATAATCTGCTTTTGATATTGTTCCGTTCACAGAAAAACAATACACATACCCAATTCTTTTTTGTAAATGAAATCTATGAAAAAAGATAATTGTAATAAGTAGAAGTTCTATATAATAAGAATTGGGTTTAACATAACTGTATGGACAAACATACTTTTCACAGTCGTACAAATGAAAAGCAAATGCCTGTTGTGCATATAAAGTATGGCAGAAAAATGAGCTAACTAAAGAGCTTTTAACATAAAAAGCAACATTAGCACTGAACTGCATTTAATGTTATTCTGTATCATTTAAAACAGATTTCTAAAACATTAAATATCCTTTCAAGCTTGTTGGAATTTTGTTCCAGTAAAAGCTGATGTATTATTTCTGGATGTTTCCAAACAGGTGTTTTCAGAAGTTCTGTAAAATTTGAATTTACTTAAAAACCAAACTGCAAAGCTATTCATTTTAAGATTTTTAATAATTTACTCCATTTTAATGAGAATACATTCACGCAAGAGAAAACCTGTGTGTTAGAGGTGGAGATGCAGAAGATAGAGAGACATTGGCCTCAAAGATAATTTACCTTTTGCCTATAAAATGTTTTGGCTGTTATAATTAAATAAGAAATCCTAAAAGCAGAATAGAAACTATTTGTTTAATTACTAAATTAAAAGAAAATTATTAGAAGTACTTTAGCCAAGACTATGTCCTCCCCCCCCATATACATACTTTTATATTTAATGATGGTAGCGAAATTATCATATTTCAATTACAAAATCTACTTTAAGTTTTAAAACCATGACACTATATTGGGTGCGTCTGTGGTCCTCAGCTCATTTCTATGGGAATAATGAATAATTTTAAAGGCAGAAATTGTAAATCAGTTTCCTACAGATATTTGTGTGTGGTGTTTGCTTGCAAAGCATACTTTTTCTGCATGATAATGAGTAGCCCAGATTTAACAGTGCAAGCTGAAAAACTTCTAACAAGGTTGAGGCTACTGGGAAATAGGAATGGACAGATTCAGTTAATAAATCTGAATGAGCTGCATAAGTGGACATCTTATGCAGCCCATTCAGGTTTATTAACTGAACCAGATAATAAAGAAGAAAAATAAATTAATCTGGAATTAGTGAGTTGAACAACTAGTCATACTTTTCTTTATTAAAGCCTTTAGCATTAGTGATGTATAAAACAGGACAGATAAAATAAGAATTGACTAGAATCTTCATTTATTACTTGATCCAAATATTGGATCCAAACCTTCTCTCCCCTATCCCTCCCCGGCCCCGGAAAATGTATCTACCCTTTGAGAGGTATATTATGTCTGGCAGATATTCCCCTCCTCAGAATCATTGGACTTCAATGCCACACAGCAACCTCTGAAGGATCTTGGCAGAAGGAAGGAAAATGCAGTAGATCCAGGATGCTCTCTCCTCACTGCATTTTTGTTCTATAGCTTAGTTGTTATATTTTGCTATCTCAAGCAGGGGACAGTATCTGGTCCACTGAGTTATTCCACTCTGGAGTGCATTAAAATGTTGTCTATTCTAGAAAAAAAACTAGTAAATTACAACATTTAACTTTGTGTGTTGTTCCTCTCTGGAGAAAGAGTGTTTTCCTCCTCTATAAACAATGAAGGACATATTTTCAAAAGTGGATTCTAAATGTGTGCACCAAAGTGTTTAGATTGCAATTCTGAACTTGTGTTTGTACACTCCAAATTTTAATTTGCATATGTAAATTATATTACTGGGTATGAAAAAATGATGTTTTGTGTAGAAAAGATATGTTCATTAGAATGGTATTGGTAGTTGTGTCCATAGATTAAGTTAATTCCTTGTTGTCTTTCTCCATACAAATCTTTAATGTATGTAACATACAGATATATACATCATGTTTGTAAGTGAAATTAGAGGACAGTACACTTACTTTCTCTGTAGACACAACCATTTATATATAATTCTAATATGCTTTGTACCTGTGTGTATATATATTTTGATAAAATACAAAATTATAATCATAATAGTACTTTCCCATGAACATTACAATCATTCCAGAATTAAGCCACATAGCACCTTCAGACCAATATATGATGGAGATCCCCAATTTACAGATATTTAAACTGAGTCACAGAAAGTTTTAAGAGATTGTCAGAAGTCTAACTTCTAGTACTGCGCATTGAACAACTGCTTATTTTTCGCTGCACATATATATTCTAGTTCAAACAAGAATTAATTTAGGGAAATTCTATGGCTTGTGTTATACAGATTAGATGATCACAGTGGTCATAAGAACATAAGAACGGCCGTACCGGGTCAGACCAAAGGTCCATCTAGCCCAGTATCTGTCTACCAACAGTGGCCAATGCCAGGTGCCCCAGACAGAGTGAATCTCTCTCTTGCCATCCAATATCCATCCTCTGACGAACAGAGGTAGGGGACACCTTCTATTACCCTCCTGGCTATAGCATTTATGGACTTAACCACGATGAATTTATCCAGTTCTTTTTAACACTGTTTAGTCCTAGCCTTCCAACCTCCTAGGTAGGGTTCCACAAGCTGACTGATGCACTGATGAAGAAGAACTTCCTTTTATTTGTTTTAAACCGTGCTGACCTATTAATTCATTCGGTGACCTAGTTCTTTGTATTATGGGAATAGTAATAACTTTTCCTTATCCATTTCCAACATCTCATGATTTATCTACCTCTATCATATCTCCCCTCAGTCTCCCCTTTTCCAAGCCGAAGCCTAACCTCTTTATCTTCCTCATATGGGACCCTCTCCAACCCCTAATCATTTCAGTGCCCTGTTGCTGAACCTTTCTATGCTAGAAATATCTTTTTCGAGTAGGAGGACCACATCTGTACACAGTAGTCGAGATGTGAGCATACCATGGATTTATATAAGGGCAAATAAGATATTCTCCGTCTTATTCTTTATCCCTTTTTAATGATCTAACATCCAGTTTGCTTTTTTGACCGCCTCTGCGCACATTGCGTGCAAATCTTCAAGAGAACTGTCCACGATGACCCACAATTTTTTCCTGACTTGGTAGCTAATTAGCCCCATCATATTGTATGTTATAGTGGGTATTTTTTCCAAGTGCATTACTTTACATTTATCAACATTAATTTCATTTGCCATTTGTTTGCCCAATACTTAGTTTGTGAGATCTTTCTGAATTCTTCAACAATCTTGCTTTGGTCTTAACTATCTTGAGAAGTTTACTATCATCTGCAAACCTTGTGCCACCTCACTATTTACCCTTTCTCCAGATGTTATTTATGAATAAATTGATATGGATTGGTCTGGGCAGGCCCTTGGGGAACATCCACAATTTACCCCTCTCCATTCTAAGGAACTTTTACATTAATTCCTACCCTTTGTTCCTGTCTTTTAACCAGTTTCTCAATCATGAAAGGACCTTCCCTTTATCCCATGACGCTTCATAACGTAATACCTTGTAGTGAGGGACCTTGTCAAAGGCTTCTGAAAATCTAAATAACATGTTCACCGACCCCCTTGTTCCACATGTTGTGACCCTTCAAAGAACTCTAATAGATTAGTAAGACATGATCTTCTTTACAGAACCATGTTGACTATTGTTCAACAGTTTATGTTTTTCTATGCTGTTCTGACAATTTGTCATTAACTATGTTTCGACTAAGTTGCTCGGTACCGACGTTAGACTTACCAGTCTGTAATTGCAGATTACCTCTAGAGCCCTTTCTAAATATTGGGTTACATTAGCTAACTTCCAGTCATTGGGTACCTAAGTCGATTTAAAGGACAGGTTACAAACTTCAGTTATATTCCGCAACTTCAATTTGAGTTCTTTCAAAAACTCTTGGGTGAATGCCATAGGTCCTGGTGACTTGTTAATGTTGGTTTATCCATTTAATCCACCACCACCTCCAGATGGACACTTCAATTGTGACAGTTCCTAAGATTTGTCACCTTACAAAACGCCGGCTCAGGTTTGGAATCTTCCCTAACATCCTCAGCGCGTGAAGACTAAGGCAAAGAATCCATTAGTTCTCCACAATTGACTTTATCGTCTTAAGCGCTCCCTTGTATTTCGATCATCAAGGGGCTCCCATTGTTGTGTTTAGCAGGCTTCCAGTTCTGACGTACTTAGAAAATATTTGTTATTACGTTTGGAGTTTTGGCTAGCTTTTCTTCAAACTCCTCTTTAGCTTTTCTTATTGACACTCTTGCCATTAATTTGGCAGTATGTTTATGCTCCTTCTATTTGGCTCTCACTAGGGATTTGACTTCCAGTTTTTAAAGAAGTCTTTTTAATTCTCAGTGCTCTTTCACATGGTTGTTAAGCCACAGTGGCTCGTTTTAGTTCTTTACTGTGTCTTAATTTTGGGGTATACATTGAGTTGGGCCTCTTTTATGTGTCTTTAAAAGCCGTCCATGACAGCTTGCAGGGATTTCACTTTAGTCACTGTACCTTATACTTTTGTTTAAACTAACCCCCATCATTTTTGTTTATAGTCCCCTTTGAAATTAAATGCACAGTGCTGGTTCGTTGAGTTTCTTCCCACCCCAGGATGTTAAAAATTTATTACCACAGGGATGTTGAATGCTATTGTATTATGGTCACTATTTCCAAGCGGTCCTGTTATAGTTACCTCTTGGACCAGCTCCTGCGCTCCACTCAGGATTAAATCTAGAGTTGCCTCTCCCCTTGTGGGTTCCTGTACCAGCTACTCCATGAAGCAGTCATTTAAAGTATCAAGAAATTTTATAAAAGCAGCAAAGAATCCTGTGGCACCTTATAGACTAACCAACGCTTTGGAACATGAGCTTTCGTGGGTGAATACCCACTTCATCAGATGCATGGGTATTCACCCATGAAAGCTCATGCTCCAAAACGTCGGTTAGTCTATAAGGTACCACAGGATTCTTTGGTGCTTTTACAGATCAAGACTAACAGATTCCTGGCTACCCTTCTGATACAAGAAATTTTATCTCTGCATTTCATCCTGAAGTGAAATGTTCCCAGTCAATATGGGAATAATTGAAATCCCCCACTATTATTGGATTTTTAATTTTGATAGCCTCTCTAATTTCCCTTATTCTGGCCTTATGAATCTATGAATAATATACAATCACTGATACAGGTAAGCACTTGGAATAAAAACTATTTTTATGGGCCTTGAAACAACAATCTTCATAGAAACACAAACATACATTTTTGCTTAAATGCTTTCCAATAGGGGGATCACCTGGGACAACTCAAGCAGGAAAGAGGAGACGTCTCATGATCCATTAACAGCTTCCACTTGAGGATGGTTAAGGGACAATTCAAGAACAATTAGCTCTGATAATTTGGCCTGGTCCCCTGAGTCAATCTATGGAAATGGTTTGACCAGAAGGGGGCAAAGCCTACCAACACTTGCAGAACAAACATCCTGGAGAACAAAGGAACATAGCAAAATTTGAGAGGGCATTCTCAGAGGGAGTGGGGCAAAGGTAAAACCCCACTGAGAAACATCAGGAACCTGATGGATTGTCTGAAGATGCTTCGTCTGCATATGTCATTATGATGGGATAGCCATATTATAGGCAAGACAGATATGCATACAAGTTATTTGTTTTAAAATACTTTTTTCTCTAATGCTTTTTTCCAACAACTAAATAACTATACATTGTTCTAAGAATACCAAAGGTTGGAAGTTTCCAAAAAGAAGAAACAATAATGCTTGAAACTCAGTTGAACCTGCAAAGTGATAAGGGGTAGATAGGGTAGTTTGACCATGATCCTGGATCAAGGAGTGGGAGAAATGCAAAATTCACAAAGGCCCAAGACCTGAGATGAGTGCCCTCAGAGAGTCAAGAAAGGGGACAGAGTGCAGCTAGTCCCATAACAGCAAGTGTTAGCATTTGGCCACAAATAAACCAACCTTCCTCTCCCCCCACTACCATCTCCAAACACAACTTCACATTTGTCTGAGTATAAAAAGCAAACATTCTTTTTGCATCATATTAAGTTTGTTCACAGCAAACTGATTTCCCCATTTCATCCTGCCAACCCAATATACAGTTTTATAGGTACTTTGCTCCCCTAACTGGCCAGTTCACAAATAGGATTCCATTCACATTTTATTCAGAATTTTTTTTATGCATCTCTATGAATGCTAAGAAATCCCAATTGTTTTGTGAGGAGGTTATTTTTAATTCTGGTGTAATATCTCATGTTATAATCATGCAGGAACTGTTTATTGTTAACTCACTTAACAATAAATCCTGCAGTTTGGAAGGATTGAAAAAAATAAATAGATCCTTGGATTCCAAAAGGTAAGATGTTCCAGGTAGGCCTAATGAGAGTGCAGGTCACTTTTTTTGGTTTAATGGTTCCTTCTGAACTGTATCAGATGCAGGGTACAATTAATATTATGTTTTTCCACTACAAGGATCAGTGAATATATATATATTGGACTAGAACTTCTTCCCTGTATAGCTTGCTCATCTGAATCTAGCAGAGGTGGTAGTGTTTTAGGCATACATTTTCATGTATTGCAGGCATTTCAATAAATGCTAGCATAATTATTTGTTCTTGTAACTGTACCTAATTACTGTACAAAATCTGCACTGGCAATTCCGGTAATACATCTTCTAAATGGCTGCAATTGTGTGTGGAAATTGTTGGGCCTGAAATTTACTGCCTCAATTTATCTGCTGGATTAAAGTTTCATCCACAATACTGGTGGAGGCCAAATTAAAAATCCTATGTGAAATCCTGGCTCCACTGAAGTTAATGGCAAAAGTCCCAATGACTTCAATAGGTTCGAGGTTTTACTATAGGGCTTTTGGCTGTTTGAAATCAATGTTTTTTGCACAATGAGTTGGTGGACTATATTCAGTTCTTGGTGGAAGGGCGTTCACATCTCAAAAGGACTGAGTAAAATGGTTCATATATAGGACCAATGGGAACTATACCTGGTTGAGCTTTGGATATGTTTCGTATATATTATTTCCACTTAAAAAATATCTTATGCTGTCTGTAAACAACAGGGTGATGAAGCTGCTGGGTATTGGTGTGAAGTGGAGTATCCCAAATACATTCCTACTTCTTGCTGTACAGGCTGCAGGGAGGGGGAATCGAGTGAGACACATTGCATCCTGCTCTGTGCCTTTGAAAGAACCCTCTTGCACAGTGGAGGTTCTCCTGAGACCTGGTACACTGGCTCTATGGCCAGATTGCATGGTTGTGTGACATACAAAACTGTACCACACAGCATGAATTTATGATCCAGTGTCCTTTCATACCACTGTTGTAGAAATAAAGACACTCTGCTGATTATACTTCGTAACCATATTATTCTGTCGCACACTTCAGTGCTGCTAATATTGTTAGTGTAGTGTTACAAGTGCACATCCCATGGAACCAATTTTGCTTTCACTGAATATACAGATAATCATGTAAGTATCAAGGTTAGAATGTTAAAAATATTCTTGTGGGCAGCTAGAAACATGTATTAGTTCTCGGAGTAAAGTAGATGAAAGGCTCAAACTGGCAATCATTTTAATGCATATATTGAGAACATTACATGGACTAAAATAGATGTTAAAATAGCTATAAAAGGTTAATGGAAAATCATCTTTTGAGGTCATACGTCATAACACTTATAGTAAGAATCTGATAAAGTCATTTCAATTCCATAAGAAAAAAACCTTTTTCAGCTTTTAAAAAAATGGAGACTTAATATACTGCACACACAGCTATTTCTTGAAACAAAAGGCAAAGTCATGCCAGTAAATGCATTTTTCTTTAGTAAGTAAATATTCAACAACAGAGATATGAGGCATATGCAAGATTTGTCCCCATTGCAATCTTTCCTTAAACCCCTACTTGGTATTAGAATAAACTATATATTTTATAGTGCTGCTTCATAGCAAGACAATTTGGATTCTTTACCAAATGCATAAAGTTAATGAGGAAACTTTACAAAGACAATATATTTTGCTGTTCATCTAAAGGAGCTTGGCTGCTCTGTTCCACCTCAGTGCTCATGTGCTGCTACACTATAAAATGGAAACAGGCAACATGCAAAGATGCCTGAAGGGACTCAAAGTGCAAGACCAAAGTGAAGGCACAGCCAGCAACATGCATCTAAGAAACATTTCCTTTTATCCCAAGTTTATTTTTACACCAAAAAAGTAACAGCTTCTGCCAACTATACTCAGAAAGTAGATATAGCACAGCACATAGATTATGCCATTTCAAGGGACCATTGTGTAAAAAGTTTACTTTTAACTCTATTACAAGTAATGTCAATTGAAAATGCCAAAGCACACACCATAATTCTGCATGGCTACCCTAACCTATAATACAACTAGGCCAAGTTAGTTTAAACAGGAGCTGCATTGCTCATGCAAAAGTTGACTTACATCCCTAGGGCTAGCTTCTGTTCTCTGTTATACAGGTGTAAATCCAAATGTCGATGTAGTTTACACTGAATTTACACTGGTATAACTGACAACAGAATCTCATCCCTAGTATTTAAGTTTTATGCAACATAAAAGATGGATGTATGTCTGACATCTTTTCCTTTCATTATATACAAAAATGACTCTCTCTGCCTTCTAAAATAACACTCTCAAATCACAAGGGGCTGCAAGAAACGTGTCACAGATAGTAATCTATTTGCCCAGGCTCCTGAATAATAATGAAAGAGAAGACACTGAGTGTCAGTTCCCAGCTCATAAATTAATGCTTTATATTCGCAATTAGGTCTTCTCAGTAAATAACATAATCATGTTTGATATTGGTGCAACTTTTATTTGTTTTAATATAAACAACCAGTTAGTGATATAGTAGGATACACAGTCACGTAGCAATAACAAAAAGGATTAAAAATTTGAAAAGGCAAAATTCTGCACAAATTAAAGGAAGTTTCAGGGAAATTTTTACTAGGAATGGGATTCTTGTTTTGATTCTGAGTAAAAACCCCATGCTGTAAAGGAAAAGAAGGTCTCTTCTCCACCTTTTGGAGAAATGGGCAAAGCTAGCTCTGACAGATTTAATGTATTAAATGATAACTTCACCGCTCTATACTTCTGTGCAGTATTTTATGTTGTATTGTTTGGCATTTGGTTTTGGAAATGATATTAAAAGGTTTCTACGTGCACACATTTGAAGTAACACACCCAGTGCCTGTGATTCTCTCGGAGTGCAATCTCATCATTCACCCCACTATTAGACTGGGGCTCCAGGACCTCTACTCACCAACCATGTTTCCTGAGCAGGTCCAGCTGGGCTTGATGCCTGCCAGAGATTTCCCTTTGGAAGCTATGAATAGTAGGTAAATGCAGTGACATGGGACTATTACTTCACAACGAAAAACATTCCCCTGCTACTGGCAAACACGTTACAGTATGCTTCTCTGCAGACACTGACCCTTCCCTGTGTGTCTTAGGGCAGTCTTAATTTTATCCATTTCATAGTTCTTTTATGTGCCCCAGGACTCTCGAATTCAGTCAAGACAGATTATACATCCCACCAGGGAGACTGGAGATAGACCTCTGACATTTGGCTCAGTGTATTGACAGGTAAGCACCAGCAACTGAGACCTACTGAGCCATAATTAAACAGACAGAATTTAATACTATATTCACAGATCTCTCCCACATTTTTCAGCTTTAAAATTGCAGTTTTAAAATCGGCAATGCAGAGTTAATGGAACTTCTAGGAAAAAGATTATCAACATAAATAATCAGCTGCACAGGCCCTTAAAATGTGAAGTCTGAGCTTTAGAGTCCAGTCCACTGCTCTGATCCCCAGCCAAATGCATATGATACAGATTGGGGTTAAAAAGATATTGAAAGCTGAAGTTGGTTATGACAGGTTCCACATCTAGGACTGAATTTTGTCCCTTGCAGCCTGGCCTGGAAGCAAGTGGAAGCAGCATGCTTTGGCCTCTGTAAGAAGAGATGCCCTCTTGAATTTCTACTGAATAATACAGGGGTAATCTATAATAAACAACAGTAATAACTATAAATAAATAAAAAAATTCAGGGTCTGTTCAAAAGCATCTGGTGGTCCAGATTTGGTCTGCTGTCCACCTATTGACTAACCCTGGAGTAATGCTTTCAGGCTAATCCATAGTATGATATTAAGAGACACTAGAAGGATCACCAGACCTCCATGGATGGAAGGAGACTTACTCTGATCTCAACTATTTGAGGATGAGAAGAATTTAAGTAGAAGGAAAGACATGAGACTTTATAGATGAGAAAAGTTTTGGGAGAGGTAAATCTCAGGTACTTAAGTCACAAAATGCTGAACTAGGAATAGAGTGTAAGAGTTCTGATACCCAGTGTTCTAGCTACTAGACAACATTTTCTTCAGTCCCTTTCTATTACATGAAGCCTATGTGAATATTCAATGTCACCTTAGGGACATCACTGCTAGAATGTGCATAAGCATAAACAATACAATTGCAGCAGCTCTCCTTTCTATTGCATCCTAATGTTCCTTTCTTTATAGCTCCTTTAAAAAAAAGCAATAATGTTGGTGGTGAAAAATCATGTTGAACTTTCTAAAGATAGAGAAGCCAACAACTATCACATTCTGACATATCCTTTTTAACAACCTTTTAATACCAGCCTCTTGTTGTTCCAATAAGATTTAAATAAGCCTCCATCAGCTTGCCAAATAAGATTTCAAGAGAGCTGTCCCTAGATGCAAATATGCATACTAACAAAATACAGAGAAAGAAGAGCTTCTGAAGTAAAACCTAATGTGCTCTGGATAACGGTAGAAATGTTGGGCAGCTGTCTACCATTCAGAACTAAGGGTCTCATTTTTCCCACAATGATGCTAATGGCAAAATCCTCATTGACTTTGTTGGAGTGAGATTGGGCCCTAATCAAGAATGCAGTCGTGATTCCCAAGCTAGGAAATCATTTGAAGATGACCATTATGGCAAGGAAAGTAACTAAGGCTGACCGTGCTGCCCATCAAACTTATTTAATTAAAAAATCATGGGTGATAAGAGAATATTTTCAGAGTTGTGTCCAGTTTTATCCACATCATCTACATGCATTTTAAGAGACAGCTGTGAAGCTAAAATTCCCATCTAGCTCTTTAATATTGTCTTTTTATTTCTTAAAAAAAACTGCATAGAAAAATGATTGCTTGAGTGGTAGTTATGATACCTGGCAT
The DNA here is from genome assembly GCF_003597395.2 of Chelonoidis abingdonii. Lineage (NCBI taxonomy): Eukaryota > Metazoa > Chordata > Testudines > Testudinidae > Chelonoidis > Chelonoidis abingdonii. Next base: position 103,484,501 of record NC_133770.1, on the reverse strand, counting down.
ATATCAGCCTTTCATCACTGAAATTCACAGCGTCTTGCAAAGGTCACTACTGTGTTATGACCCTGATGTTACATCTGGAGAGACTGAAGCAGAGAGAAATGAAGTGACTTGCCCAAAGTCAGTAAGAGCATTGGGGACTGAACTCAGATCTCCGTATTGTGAGTCCCTACAAGTATGAGACAAGGTGTTATTAGTAGGTGTAATCTTTTTTGAGTTGCTCCCCTATCACCTAGTTTGTAAAATGCCTCTGTATCTGGCAGCCATCTCTACAGTGAAAAGCCATCCTCTGTAGAGCAGAAATTACAAAAACTTAAGTCAACCTCATCAATTTTCTGAAAAGACAAAAGATAGCAATGAAGAACTCTAGTCCCTCCCAGAACTGTCTTGATAACCCCCATTGCATTGTAATACAAAATCTGAAGCGAGAGCAATGTGAAAGAGCAAAGTTAATAAATATCAGCATCTTTTTTCTTCTTATCCTGTGAATTTAAATATACAAGACTTTATTTTCATAGCTACCTTTGATGTTTAACTTCACTACCTCAAAAAAAAGGTATCATCCTTGATAACTGGGAAGGAAATGATTCTGCAATGCTCCTCACCTTCTGATTCATTTCTTGCCTCCCTCCATCTTTAAATCAAGATGCTGCCCTTTATGAACAGGTTCCCTTCATCCCCACCATGGTCAGGCCAATAAGGGGATGGTGGAAATTAATTTTAACTGTAGTTCTATACCTAACACTTCAGACAACATGGAGAAAATATAACTACCCTGTTTAACCCAGAGCCAATAATATGGAGAGAGCCAGATGGGACTGCTATCCCAATGGCAGAAGGAGTGCTCCCTTACCCTTTTATACACACACACATTTTTTTCCATTTGAATATCTATTTAACAATGAATGCAAAAACATTTCTTGAGATTCCCAAGTGAAATGCCACTAGGTATTGTAGCTGGACCAGTAGTGCTTTAGATCTGTCACACAGAAACACTTTATTATCCCAAGGATGTTACCTTAACCCGGAGTCTAAAATATAAAAGAACTGTAACTCTGACAGCTTGAGACTCAGCAGAGGCAAAAGAAGGGTGGAAAGCTTCCCAGAAAGATCCCATGGGGAGAAGGCAGATTCATTTAATGCAGATAAAGATGACAAAAAGATATTCATGTCCCAAGTTTTAATAAGTTTGTGCTTGACAGGACAAACCAGCGAGATAGCCTTGAGCAGAAGCTTGTACTCAGAACGAGACGTTAACTAAGGGGATCTGGGAGAGGGAGAAAGGAACTCCAGGCAGAGGAATTAAATTTAACGGTGGAAGATTTTAACATAGTGAAAACTTCTCTGTTAAGATATTAAGAGCCAAAGGGACAATGTCCCTTTGCAGGGATTTATGCTGTAGATTGTGTTAAAAATCCAAGAGCTCTTCATAGAGTCTGTTGTATTTAGATTGAGTTGAGGATGTTTGAACAGGAAAGGTCAAAGCTGTCTGTGAAAAGCCATAAAGTGAGAAGGTAAACATGCGATAAATCATGCATTATTTCAGAATCAGCCACCATGAAAACTTTGCCTTTCCTCTATAGGAATGGAAGTTATTTTGCTCACTGAGCCATGGGTATGTGGTTTGTCATCAAAGAACAGAGGTAAGCTCTCATAGAATTTCACAGGAGTAGCATTTTAGAGTTCTGACATTGCTTTCCCATACAGGGATTTGTGGTTATTAGTGACATACCAGGGTTTTTTCCCCCTGCTAGTGAAATTGAGATATGTAGTTTGGGTGATCAAAGCAGTCCAAAGTTTTGATACCTTTCTGAACTATAACTCAGCTTAAAGGAGCTTGTTGGTCTGCAAACCTGAGCTAGAAATCTCACTAAAAGAGGCTTTTAGGCAGAGTAAGAAGAGAAGGGGCACATTTTCCTTTCCATCTTCCAAAGGGCCAAGTGCTTCCACTTATATCTGAAGTCAATCCAGATTGACAACAGTGACTTCAGGGAAGTTGTTCAGAAGTTCCCCTATGCAAGCATGAGCAGAATTTCCCCTCGCCCCTGCCCCAAATATATATTTGGACAGTCCTTTTAAAATCAGGAGGAAAAGGAAATCTCTGGACTGTTTAGCCCTGAGAGTCTTTCCTATTGCTAATGTATATGTTGAACAACATCTGACTATGCACATATTAATTACAGTTAATTCTGAACAGTAAAGAGCAATTGGCTAGGTGTATTCTAGATATATAGACAAGCTTTAAGTACTTCCCACCAGCGTAATCCCATCCCATTCAGTAGGCTATTCACTGACACTCTGTCTTATTTACTGTTCATTCTCACTGACCCAGATTCACTTCCCACTTACACCAGTTTTACATTGGAGTAACTCTGTTGACCAAATGGACTGAGCTCCTGATTTACTCTGGCACAAGGAAGAGCAGAATTAGGCTCACTGAATTTGCATGACAGCTGCTTCTGCATTCCATATTGGGAGATCTGCGCAGGCCCTTCCCTTCTCTTAGCTCCACAGTGCTTTTTGGAAGTAAATTTTTGACCATTTTTTTTTAATTATTATTATGATTATTACCCTCAGCCCTGTTTGATCCTTTTGGGGTTAAAAACTAAAAACTCACAGGACCAAGAGAAACCTGGTTGAGCAGACGGTCAGTAAAGTCACATAATCTGACCTAAAGGGGTGGAATATTTTCTCTCCTTCCCTCTCCCCTTCTTTTACTTATTTCACATTGGAAACAACTTCCTAAATATTACATGTAACCAGCATGCAGTTAAATAGTGTTAAGAATAGAGTACTGTTCAGTCTGTTTGATGGTAGCACTGAGTCTTTGTGAAATGAAATATGATGTAAAGTCACAGTCAGATGAAGCTTGCCATGAGCTACAATCTATTCACCCAAATCCATTTTATTGCATGCCTTGCGGACCTCTCACAGTCAGCTTATTTGTGTATTAGAAAGATGCAAAGGCAATGCTAGAAAAATCATAAAGTATCACAGACAACCTCTAGCTAGCATTGAACAAGAGAATGTAAATTGTTAGCTCAAATCTATGCCCCTATACTGAGAAAGACTGGAAACAAATGGTATAGTTCAATAAATTGTTGGTCACACTCTCTCCTCTACAAATAATTTGGATTGTCTTCACATTTGGCATTCCTGATTTGTGTTACCCAAGCTTTATCCACCACTTCCTGCAGGCAGACAAACCTGAAGACTTTTGAGTCATTAATGGATTATGTACCAATCCCAACAACTGGTCATCAATTACTAGCATTAATGAGAAAAATCAAAGGGCCAACTTAAAAAGGAAAATACTTTTTTTCCACCTGATATTTTTTTTTATCTGATGAAAGAATGGCTGGCAGTCTTTACTGAGGGAGTGATCTTTACATTCTCTAGAGTTTGGAAGCGGCCTACATATTGAAAACGAGACCAAGCCCCTACACTGTTAACAAAACTCAGGGACTTAAACTCTGCTTATTTTAGACAGATACCAAACTGAAAAGATTCCCCCTCTGAAGCTGTTTCAAAAATTGCAGCATCCAAAAGTGAGTGTTAACATTCTGTGCTGTGAATCCAAATAGGCCCGCTTTAAAAATTCCCCTGCATCTCTCTATGCTTCACTTTTCCCATCCATAAAATTGAGATAATAATACTTATCTACCTCACAGGGGGGCCTTAAGGAATACCTGGCTGATGTACTCTTATTTTTTTACTCACACGGGTCATTACACTGAAGTCAACAGGACTACTCAGTATAGTAGACTATCCTACCCTATCTGAGAACAATAACAAAAGCCATATTCCTCCACTATCCTGTCTCTCCTCTCCGACTAGGTCTGTCTGTTAAAAGCAGGAAAAGTAAACATTCTTCACATCTCAGAACTGAACAACAAAGTGAACGCTTTCCTCCCCACTAAATGTTATCCAAGTAAATAAGGATGCCTTTTTGCCTCTCACTGCTTCTTTTACTTTGTTGTTTAGCCACAGTGGCACTTTTTTGGATCTCTTACTATGTTTTTTAATTTGGGGTATACATTTAAGTTGAGCCTCTATTATGGTGTCTTTAAAAAGTGTCCATGCAGTCTGCAGGGATTTTACTTTTGCTGCTGTACCTTTTAATTTCTGTTGAACTAAACTCCTCATTTTTGTGTAGTTCCCCTTCTGAAATTAAATGCTACAGTGTTGGGTTGCTGTGGTGTTTTCTCTGCCACAGAGATGTTAAATTTAACTATATTATGGTCACTATTACCAAGCAGTCCAGCCATATTCACCTCTTGGACCTGATCCTGTGCTCCGCTTAGGACTAAATCAAGAATTCCCTCTCTTCCTGTGGGTTCTAGGACAAGCTGCTCCAAGAAGCAGTCATTTAATATGTTGTTAGGGTTCCCTTCCCACTCTAAACTTTAGGATACAGATATGGCGACCCACAGGAAAGAGCCCCTAAGCTTTTTTTTTTTTTTTTTTTATACCAACTTAGGTTAAAAACTTCCCCAAGGCACAAATTCCTTACTTGCCCTTGGTATCATTGCCGTCACCAAGTGATTTAAACAAACATTCAGGGTGGGCCACTTGGAGCCCTATCTCCCCCAAAATATTCCCTCAAACTTCTACACCTCCTTTCCTTGGGAGGCTTGAGAATAATATCCTAACCAATTGGTTACAAAGTGAGCACAGATCAAAACCCTTGGGTCTTTAGGACACTGAAAAACAATCAGGTTTTTAGAGAAGTTTATTTTAAAAAAGATAAAAGAATTCCTTTGTAAAATTAGGATGGAAGAGAACTTCAGAGGGTAACAAAAAGATTTAAAACACAGAGGATTTCCCCTCCAGGCAAAACTTTAAAGTTACAAAAACAGGGATAAACCTCCCTCTTAGCACAGAGAAAATGTATAAGTTAAAACAAAAGAAAATTTGACTTTTTTTTTGCTATTACTTACTATTTTTGTAATATTAGATGCCTAGTTTAGAGATGGCTTAGGGAGATGTATTTTTTCTGCCCTGGTTCCTCGCTGACCCAGAGAGAACAAAGGAACACAAACAAAAAACTCTTCCCCCACAGATTTGAAAGTATCTTCTTCCCTTATTGGTCTTTTGGTTAGGTGCCAACCAGGTTACTTGAGCTTCTTAACCCTTTACAGGTAAAGGAGGGATTTTATGCTACCCTTAGCTGTATGTTTATGACACACCCCCCAAATCACAAATGGTGCTGGACAGCCTGATCCACACTGGCTGTGATTTCTTCCTGAAGCTCTAGGAGAAAACAGAATTAATAAGACACATGTGCCTCTAGATATACTACTGATTATATAAAACCTAACAATATTTTCCACATTTCCAGGATGATTTTAACCAGTTGATTTTGGGAAACTTTCATGGGAGAGTGCATCAGCTACTTTGTTAGAAGCTTCTGAAATGTGTTCTATTTCAAAATTAAAATCTTGGAAAGCTAAACTCCATCAAAGAAGTTTTTTGTTATTGTCCTTGATGATATGAAGTGCAGCATGGTCGGTTTGCAGGTGGAAACGCCGTCCCCAAACGTATGGGTGTAGCTTTTCCAAAGCTTACACAATGGCGTAACATTCCTTTTCACCGATTGACCAGTGGCTTTCCCTCTCAGATAGTTTTTTGCTGAGAAACACGACAGGATGGAATTTTTGATCTGGTCCTTCCTGCATTAAAACTGCTCCCACTCCATGTTTGGATGCATTTGTGATTACTAGGAAAGGTTTGCCTAAATCTGGGACTCTTAGCACGGGGTCAGACATGAGTGTTGTTTTAAGCTGGTTAAAGGCCTTCTGACACTTTTCAGTCCACTGAACTGCATTTGGCTGGGTTTTTTTTGGTTAGGTTCGTTAGTGGGGCAGCAATTTGGCTGTCATGTGGTACAAATTGCCTGTAATATCTCGCCAAGCCTAAGAAGGATTTGAGCTGTTTTTTTTGACACTGAGACAAGCCACTTTTGGATAGCATCCACTTTGGTCTGTAGGGGGTTGATCATTCCTTAACCCACCTGGTATCCAAGGTAAGTCACTTTGTTTAGGCCTTTTTGACACTTTTTAGCCTTAACAGTTAGTCCTGCCTCCCTTATGCGCTCGAAGACTTTTTGCAGATGCTTCAGGTGTTCTGCCCATGAATTAGAAAAGATGGCCACATTATCAAGGTAGGCCACTGCAGATTTTCCCAATCCCATTGGCAGACTATCTACAAGTTTTTGGAAAGTGGAGGGTGCATTTTGCAGCCCAAAAGGGAGTAAATTAAATTTGTACAGCCTTACATGGGTGATGAAGGCTGACCTTTTCTTGGCGGATTCATCCAGTGGTACTTCCAGTACCCCTTGGTTAAGTCTAAGGGAGAGATAAACTGGTCATGTCTCAGTTTCTCCAATAGCTCATCTTTGTGTGGCATGGGATAGTTGTTTGGGCAAGTTACAGCATTTAGCTTATGGTAGTCCATGCCAAAGTGTATTTCCCCATCTGTCTTGGGAACTAGAATCAGTAGTAGACACCTTCAGGCCACTCAGCATTATCTCCTCCCTGGGCTGTAAACTGAAAAACCTTCAATTTTCTGGAATAAAAGGGCTTTATAGAATTAACATGGAACACCTTAGGCTTTAGGTTTGAGGTGGGGAATGCTATGAGATAGTTAACAGCTCCCAGGCTCTCTTGGACTGTGAATGGCCCTTCCCACGATGCTTCCACCTTATGAGCCTGGAACACCTTCAACAAAGGAACACACACACACAAAAAACCCAAAAACAAAAAAGCAAAAAAAAACACCTTGCCCCACAGATTTGAAAGTATCTTCTCCCCTTATTGGTCTTTTGGTCAGGTGCCAACCAGGTTATTGAGCTTCTTAACCCTTTACAGGTAAAGGAGGGATTAACCCTTTACAGGGTCAGGAGGGATTTATGCTAACCTTAGCTGTATGTTTATGACAGATGCCAAGAAATTTTATCTCTGCATCCTGTCCTGAGGTGACATGTATCCAGTCAATATGGGGATAGTTGAAATCCCCCATTATTATTGAGTTTTTTATTTTAATAGCCTCTCTGATCTCCCTGAGCATTTGACAGTCACTATTACCATCCTGGTTAGGTGGTCGGTAATATATCCCTACTGCTATATTATTATTATTAAAGCATGGAATTACTATCCATAGAAATTCTATGGTACAGTTTGGTTCATTTAATTCTATGCCTTCTTTCATATATAATGCCACTCCCGCACCAGCATGACCTATTCTGTCTTTCCGATATATTTTATACCCTGATATTACTGTCTCCTATTGATTATCCTCATTCCACCAAGTTTCTGTGATGCCTATTATATCAATATCCTCATTCAATATGAGGCACTCTAGTTCACCTATCTTATTATTTAGACTTCTAGCATTAGTATATAAGCATTTTAAAAATGTATCACTTTTTAGCTGCTGCCAATTAGATGATGTAATTGAATACATTTTTTTTTTTTTTTTTTTTTTATCATTTGACTGTTTCTCATCAGATTCTACCTGTATTTTATCTTCCATACCCTCTTTCTTACTAGGACATAGAGAATCTCCATTAGTAGATACTCCCGTAAGGGATGTCTCTGTCCGAACCACATGCTCCTCCACACCTGTCTGCTTTCCCGCAGCCTTTAGTTTAGAAACTGCTCTACAACCTTTTTAATTTTAAGTGACAGCAATCTGCTTCCATTTTGGTTTAGGTGGAGCCCATCCTTCCTGTATAGCAGTGTTGGGCAACCGTCTGCAGGCTCAGCCCCTCGTAGCTTCCAGTGGCCGCAATTCTCTGTTCCTGACCAATGGGAGCTGCAGAAAGCGGCACGGGCCACAGGAATGTGCTGGCCAGTGCTTCCCACAGCTCTCATTGGCTGAGTATGGTGAACCGCAGCCATTGGCAGCTGCAGGGGGCCATGCCTGCATATGATCAATGTCCACAAAATGTCGGTGATTTTCAATCAGCTTACCCTCATGGGCTGCTGGTTACCCACCACGGCTGTATTGGCTCCCCTTTTCCCAAAAGTTTCCCCAGTTCCTAATAAATCTAAACCCCTCCTCCCTACACCATTGTCTCATCCACACATTGAGACCTCACAGTTCTGCCTGTCTAATTGGCTCTGCTCATGGAACCGGAAGCATTTCAGAGAATGCTACCATGGAGGTCCTGGACTTCAATCTCTTATCTAGCAACCTAAATTTGGCCTCCAGCACCTCTCTCCTATCCTTCCCTATGTCATTGGTACCTACGTGTACCACGACCACCACTAGCTTTTCACTTTTGAATTTTTATGGTGTAATGTGAGATTGTTATCAGCCCAAACAACATTGCTAGTTAGCATCACAATCGTACCTGAAGGTCATAATGTTAATTCTGGACATCCTGTCCCACCCAATCTCTGCTCATCCCTTGCTTTCTCCTGTCTTCACTGCTTCTGATACATTCCATCTCACTCATTATATCTGTCCAGCTGCGCAGAGGGAACATTGTTTTTGAATGAAATTGCATTCAAGTAGTTTCCTTCCCAAACAGTGAAAGGAAGAATGTTCAACAGACTTCAAACCTCAAGAGGTTGAAATTTGGTCAAAAGAATCTCAAATCCACAACATTTAACAGATGCAAAATGCCCTCAAAATGTAATATTTATTGCTGGGACCTGAACATACCACAACAGATTTTCCCAAAGTATGCCCTTATATTTGAAAATTAATTCTCCATAATCCCTTTTGCATTTGCTTTCTGTAAACACTTGAGCAATCAAGTTCTGCTAATGGAAAACACATTTTAAGCTGAGGAAAGAAAGTTCATGATTGCACCCTATTACCCCAGGGAAGAAGTAAAGGCAATTGATCAGCAATATAGTTAGGATTTAAATTAAACTACTTTACTATTTTACAGTATTCTGGATGAATATAGTACTGCAGCATTATACAAAATGACAATAGGAGCAGCAGAATTGCCATTAAAGACAAACAATAAACCTCCTTTAGAGCCCTCAAATTAACAGCAGTGCTCACTTTTCTTACCACAGTCAATTGATTCTCCTTGACGATTACTTGATTTTATTGCCTTTAAACTTTGCAGTTGTACCTAGTATCTTTTACAATGACCTGTAAACCATTCATCTCACTGATATCAATAGGTAGCAAAAAATATAGGCATAGGTGATATGAGGATGCTAGAAATGCAAATGACTCAGCAAATGTTCTATAAAATACCATGAAAATATTTAAATAAGAGCTGCCTGTTTGTACGTAGACAACATATTCAATCTAATTAAATATGAAAGCTCTGCCAAGATGACAACAAAAACTTCAGCTGATATATCGTCTGAATCTTACCAGACATCATAAGGCTCTGTACAACGAACATACAGTATTTTAATAAGAGATTCTAGAGTATCAAGCTATCAGTTAGAAGGATGGGAATTTAATTAGCAAGTCGTCAGTTTTGATAGAGAGCTAGGGTCTTCTCCTTACCCTCATATGCATACACAATTCAAGCACACTGATTCTCAAATGACAATAAGCAAGTAAAATGGATCAACAGACATGCAGGATGACTATCTGAGCCCAAGGCGTGTCTAAAGACCAAAATGTACTACCAAGTGTATTATTATTAAGCATCATAAGGCATCCATAACCATGATATACAGCACCAATGGAAGCCAGGACCAAGAATAGTAAACACAGTCATACAATGAAATGGCTATATCTGCTTCCTGGACTATTGATTAAACCATCCAGGTAGATTGGATGGATTTCTTTTGGAAGAAGTTGTGTATCTTGATGTTATGTCACAGCTGTGTAAAATCCTGTGGCTTATTTTGACAGAGGTTTGTGCAAACATTTTTGATTCCTCTTCATATGAGTCCACTTCACAACATGTTGACTGATGTTTTATATGGTTTCACCCCAAGTCAAGCTTCAGGCAAAATTAATGGCAACTTGGTGAAATTTGAAGGACTCAAAATATTTTGCTGAACAGGTTGTGAAATCTACTTCTAGAACAAACTGATGATTATCCAAAATGCAATGTGAAAGTATTCTGACAGCCCCTATGGCATCAGGGAGAATCTGTCTTTAAACCAGACTTTTGGGCAGCACAGCAATGGAGCAAGCGGGGGGGTGGGGGGTAAAGAGTGGGGAGAAGGGAGGCAAGGCATATATTGTTAAAAGGTGCCTGCACATAAGCCAAAATGTTCCCACTCCCTGCACTACATCCAGAGCACTACTGACTCTTATCATTTGTACATTCTAAATACACAGGAGAATAAAATCAAATCTACAATGTAAATATTACCAAGCTAAAAAACAAAAAAACAACAACTAACCAACAAATCTAATAGTAAAAATAGCATAAAACAACATTGACATATTTTGTAAAATTGTTCCAATTCCATGAACTCAGAACGAAATACATTTAGATTTTTTTTAAATGTTGCTATGACCATTATATTCAGTACTACCTCCAAACAAGTAACACACTCCTCTAATTTTAGATTTGTATCAAAAATTTTATTCAGCTCTTAGTGAGCTGAAAAGAAAGAACTCGCAAAAATATTTCCACGATCAAATAAATTGTTAGTGTCCTGATTCATCCACATGAGAAATACTTTTATTTAAAAAAAAATACAAAGCATTTTTCGTGTTTTATACTTCCTCAAAGATCTCTCTTAAAATTATTAATTGTGTACAGAATGAATATTTAGCTAGCACACTTCAGATAGGCTATCTATGAAAAGTGATTTCTTTTTCTCCCCATCATGTTAATGTAAGTAGGGGAATGGTCCCGCTATTGCGGGGAACTTTCCTGGCTTCTGCACTACCCCGGTGAAGGGGGCTGGCGAAAGGATCTGAGTCCTTGCTCCCACTTCCTTTACCCAGAGGCCTCCCTGCCCTTGAGGACTCCCCTTCCACTCTCCTGTCTGGCAGCGTCCTCGTAACCCCAACAAGGCTGGG
>NC_133770.1:103321214-103473443 GCF_003597395.2 Chelonoidis abingdonii | reverse complement strand
GCTGTGGTCACCTAGGACAGGGGCTTGGGGTGTCCCCACTCCGGGGTGCCCTCTCTGCACTGGGCACCTCCCTGACCCACTGATTCCATGCAATTTAAAGCAAATACAAGTTATTTAATTAACAATTAATTTAAAAAAAAGAATAAGGAAAAATGGAAAAGGTTAAAGGAAAACATCACCCTGCTTTGTGGCAGAGAACATCATAAACAGTGTCTCTGGAATGTCAGGGCAGTTCACAGTCTGTTCCTTGTAGGTCTCAGGCCTCCTTCTCAGGCCCTGGCTGTGCTGCAGGGATGCTGCAGGTTGGACACTTGCTCTGGCAGTGGCCACACACACTCAGGCTCTGGGTGGCAGGGACTCTTCTCCCGAGTGTCACCCCTGCTCTGTCAGGGTTATGATCCCCCTCCAAGTCCGGCTTGCAGAGCCTCTTGGCTGAGGCATCTCCCTGTGCTGAGCCCACTGCCCAAGGTCCCCCTCGCTCTCCTGAGCTGCTCACCGCACCCAGCTCCGCACTGCTCCAGCCCCAGCTCCACACTGCCTCAGCACGGCGGCTGCTGCTGCTGCTCTGCCTTCAGCTCCCTGGGCTGCTTCTCTGGCCTCTCTGGCTCCAGTTGCTACAGCTCTGCTCCCAGGGCAGGTCTGCTCTGCAGGCTGCTTCTGGGACTCTCTCTCAGCTCTCACCTGCTTCCTGGGCTGCTTGTCTGGCCCCTCTGACTCTGGTTGCTGCAGCTCCCCTCCCAGGGCAGGTGTCTCTCTCTGGGCTGCGCTCTGGCTTTTTGGGCTGCAGCTCTGCTCCTTGCAGCTTGGCTTGGGCCCCTGCTCTCTCCTTAGCTCGGCCCCACTCCATCTGACCCAGGCAATTCCAGCTCACACGGAGGATGGGACCCACTCTGGCCTTCTGTCTCTTTGATTAGCCTGCACGCCCTGTCAATCAAGCTGACCTGGAGCATTGGCCTCTCGCCATTGTTCCTGGGGACTGTCAGTGGCAGGGTCCTGATTTGCCATTGATCCCTCCCCTTTTAGTGCTGGGAGCTAGCAACCAAACACTCCCACTGAATGTTAGTAAGGGCATAACAGTCCCCTTACACTAACCTCCTAATACTGACAGAACAGAAATGTTGGTAAAGATTAAAGTATATGCCCCAGACTTCTCCCCCCAAAAAGTCCAAATGAAAGATCTTGATGAATTAATAGCTATACATGATATCTGGCATTAGCCTGATCCCATTCTAGAAAATGTATCTCACTGACATACAGAACACTTGAGTTTGAAAAAAAATTGGGTAACCTAGCTCTCCAGGACAATGATCAGGTACAGTGTTGGGCATATCTTTACTGGGAAAATGCATCACATTAGAAAATGTGTTGACTGACAGAGCTTAACTAACATAATGTTGCCCACAATACTGCCTTTAGAATGAACAAAGACAGTCATGTTTAAAAGTACGCTAGCTGCTCATGATTAACCATTGGATTCCTACTTTCGAAATCTAACTCTAATGTTAACCATGTTTTTCTAAATGTGACTGCTCTCATCCATGCTAAGATAAAAATTGTGTCTATCACCATATTAGTTCAAATGTGTTAGTTTTCCCAGTATAGATGTACCCACTGATGGCCTCTGGGGAAATGAGGAGGTAGAAGGTTGAATGAACATGAGAGGTTTCCATCTCCATACTGACAGATCAGACATGACATCTGACATGAAATGGCTATGCTGTCTGCCCCTTGGGAGGGAGGAAAAAGAAATGCTGCTTTGATAATGGAGTAAGGGATAAAACAACAGAAAAGTCAGTAGCCAACAGAAAGGAAAAAAATGTAGCATAACCATACTCTAATACTTGAGAAATGTCCTTAGTCCAATTATAAATGTTCACTTAGCACAACTATTCAAAACAAAATGAGGCAGAGAACACTAAGGATGAGATGAGAGGGAGTTATAAAAGAGAATGCCATTTTCACATCTTCTACCTCTCATCCATCAAAGCATAAAATAAAGGATTTCATTAATCTACAATAAATGTTGTTGAATTTGGAACTTAAGTCCAAGGGATAAAACTCTTTCAATTTTGAATTCACTATGATTGTTGGGAGACTTAAAATAAACCCCAAACCCCGAAAATCTGCTTACCTGATGAGATGTCTATTCGGTTCTTCTTCACCTGGGTGACATTGATGTGGACACTGACTTTGCCTTCAGTCAGGTCAATCTCAACATTACCCAATCCATCGGCAAAGTTGCTGAAGAGAAGAAGTCCATTAGGATTCCAGGTCCGAAACTGGAAATTGACTGAAAGCAGGTCCTGATTCAGGCGACCAGGCACTTCCAGGTAACTGGTAGCATTGAAAAAGACAGGCACTGTATGTGGCTCCACACACGAAAAACTTACATTTCCCTAAAACAAAAACAAAAAGCACAAAACCCCAAACTTAAATACAGTGATAAAACTCCTCTACATCCATAAATATTGCTAGAAATGTGTGGTTTCTGAATATGAGTTCATTCTATTTGTGATACTTCAGTTGAAGTTGATGTGTGGGGTGTTTTGCATGTTAAAATGTATGATAGGCAGGTTACAATTATGAAATAAGCACGTATGTTTAGATGTAAAGATTACTGACCAGGGATGGGTTACATATTGTGACCTAGCAGTAACAGACTGTGCAAGTCATTACTAATCCCAAGAAGCAAAAATGATTTTTTTTTTAAGGAAAAAAACCCCTAAAATATATTGACTCTCTTCTATAGCAGACTGAAGCAGGTGAAGAGCCACCAATCATGGGAAGAGCATGACTCTCCTCACTTACATATCTCCTGTGTGGTAGTACACAGTGCTCCCATGCCTGATATGAATTTAAAAGTAAGCTGCTTCTGTGGCATTATAGTATTCAAATTGGAATAGTATAGTTTTTATAGACGCAATCCACGTATCAGATTGATATTATACAAAGTGCCAAAACGTTATATGGCCTGGCATTCTGCCTTTAGAGAGCAGTATAATTAGCAAATTTACTATTTAACTGACATCAGCACAGAAGTTCAACTCTGTATGACATCCTACATTTAAAAAAAAAAAGTGTTTGTTCTGAACATGTTAAAGATCTGTCTGTCTTTACTACAATCCCAGTGTTACAGTATCATTTGAACACACATTTGGAACATATAATATATCACATAACATTATATTCAAGAGTTTAGGGACCTCACTGTTTCAAAGAGTTATTGAAGCTTTTAATTCACAACATGAATGAGGAGCATGATAATCACCTAACTGATAAAGGCCAACGACCATCTTCACTGCCTTACTGTAAGCCAGTCCCAGTGGGCTTGCCTAGAGTTTTTCACTTTGAGGTTTTAATTGACTGAAAATTTACCTAAGTTAATTAATACATTTATAAACATTAGTTTGAACATCCCCCAACATTTGTTACAGAATCTGCTAGCTTGAGCCCTTGGGTAAATCACAAATTTTTAACCTGGAACAAAAATTTGTGGAGTATCCAGACTAGCCTTTGCAAATATGTTAACAATATTGAATTAATTGACTGCCAGTTAACTGGAAGTAACTACTATGTAGACAAGTGAGTCCTGTGTAGACAAAGAGCACCAAAGTGTCTCTGAAGAGCTGACATTCTATGATGGCTCTTCAATGGTAACATACCAGGTACATAAGGCAGCTAAGTGTTTTGTCCTAGTACCTAGTGAATTAAACAGCAGTCCATGGCACCCATTATCATGAGTTTAAGAGGTCTTGTTGCTTTATAACTGTGAAGAACTGAGATTTTCCTCTGGACAAAGAGCCTTGGCTTTCACAACTGATTGACATTCTGTCTTGAATCTTTAAATCTCTCTTGCCTCTAATGTATGGGAGAGTTGAATCTGTTGCTAATGGGAGTGAATGCATGCAACTCCCTTACACAGGAATGAGATAATGTATTCCTAAATGCTAACAGTATAAAGGATTTCTTGTGGAAGAAGCATATAATTCTAGGTTATAACTCCCTTCATGTTTCTCTGTCAGTTAGCCGACCTAATCTTTTCTCTACTGAGATATTCAACTTAATCTAAACTGGAGTATTATTTTCCCTCCATGACTGTACATCATCAGGAAACTACTCTTATGTAAAGCCCAGTTCACTAAGATTGTCTACCAGGGCTGGGCAAAGAGTTAGAACTCATCTGAAGTTTGCCACAATAAAGAGATTCATATTTTTCAAAGAGAAATGGATCCTTTTCTATGGACTAGGTTTAGAATCAATTGCTGAAATACTCATCCAGCACTGAAGTCTGAAAGTCAAATATATACCATGCATTTATGTTGAGACTTTTGTTCTTACTGCAAAATTATTAACAGTATGCTAGAAGACTAACAGTGGAAGCTTCTCAAGTTAGACAGCTTGGGCTTTGCATTATGATCTTTATCCTATATTGTAAATTAACTCTAAGTTTACATTTATAAGTCATTTATTTCCTACCCACTTCCAGGCATCACCACTGCTGGAAAAAATGACTACCTTTTAAAACCTTTTCCCAATTAACAGAACTACAAACTGAATACATGTAACCTGGGGTTTAGAGAGCATGGCCCCTTTAAATCTTTTTCTGGAGGTGGGGGGAAATGAGAAAAAAGGACGGAAACTCCAGGGGGTGGCTCTGGAGCTCCAAGGGAGAGAAAGAGGTGGCAGCAAGCAGGTCCTCGCAAAGTGAAGCAGTAGAGAACCTGCCTGAAGCCTGAGAAAGACAGGGTGGCCAATTGGGGACACCCCAAGACAGGAGCCAGGAGGAGCCCTGTGCCGGGAAGGAAACGCCTGAGAAGGACAGGCTGGAGCTGGACCCAGTATCATGGCTGCTCAGAGCTGCATGGGGATGTGAGTACTGGGGCTTGTGACTCTGCATTGGGAACCAGGAGGGAGGCTGTGAGCTAGTTAAGTAGGGAGGTGGTCGCTGGGGCACTGAGGGGGGGGTTGCTGGGGAAAGTTCACTGGCGCCGAAGACGACCAGGAGCACCCAAGACTCACCACTGGTCTGGAACTTTGCTCAGGACTCTTGAACTCTGTGTGCAGACACATTGCTCAGTGTCTGCCCTTCCAGATAGTGCTACCACTGGACCCGTGGGGCCTTGGCTTGGATGCAACCCTGTTTTGCTGCTCCCCCTATATTTCCCCTTGTTTTTCTCCTCTCATCCCTCTGTAAATAAATATTTCCCTTTCTTATATCCCTTGTACTTTTCCTGTGTGTGTGTGTTCTCTCTGGGGGGGTTGGAACAGGTGCCCCTGGGGTGGAAGGGATTTCTCCTGCTGCATTCCTGCACGCAATTTCTCTTGGCCAGAGCTGTCTGCAGAGCAGACTCCATCTTGGCCACAAGAGCGCTAAAGTTACATACATATTCTCAAAAGAGAGGTAACTCAGAATGAATT
The DNA here is from genome assembly GCF_003597395.2 of Chelonoidis abingdonii. Lineage (NCBI taxonomy): Eukaryota > Metazoa > Chordata > Testudines > Testudinidae > Chelonoidis > Chelonoidis abingdonii. Next base: position 103,468,025 of record NC_133770.1, on the reverse strand, counting down.
GTTTTGCAAAGCCTATATCCCCTGCTTATGTTTTATCAACTGTTGGTTCATTATTTTTCTAAAAATAGATTTTTACTCATCTTCATGCTTAACACTGTGCTGGTCTAACGCACGTAATTTAAATAAAAAAATACTTCCTATTTAGCTTATGCATTGAGACTGAAGCTAGCAGAGCAGCTGCAGAAGGTGGTTAAGTAGGCACCTGCTGCATCGGTGGGGGAGAAACAGGGGTAAAATGGGGTTCATCCATGGAAACACCTCCCCCCAACACCCTCCAGACCCAGAACAGTGCAAGGGAAAGCCCCCTTCCTCTCTCCCCCACACTGTGGCCGTGGGGAAAGAAACTGCAAGGAGGGGCCAGGCAGAGACTGAAGACAGGAGAGCAGCTGTAGAAGCAATTTAAACAGGGACTGGTGGACATGGATATTTTCTATGGTTTTCACTGGACTTTCTTTGTGCTGACTGCCTGTTTGCTCCAACCCACTCCTTGTCCCCTCTTGCACAGTCTCTTCACCTCAGCCTCAGTCCATACCTACCCTTCATACTTTCTCCCCTCCTTCTCACTCACTCTGCTCTCATCACTCCTCTCCCCTTCCTCTGACTTTCTATTTAGCCAATTTCCTCCTAGCTAACCCCTCCTCTCTTCCTCCTCCTCCCCCTGCCAATAGTGGAAGCAACATTAAACTTGCTGCCAGAACACTGATTAGAGCTGGTTGGGAATTTTTCAGCAAAACAGATTTTTGTAAGAAAATGCCTATCTGTTGATGTACCAGTAAAATGAAACTTCAGTTGGGAAGGTGTTCTCAGGTCCGGGATGTCATTTCTTGTCAGAGAGAGAGCGAGCTCAACCCCAGAACAGCCAATAACTTGGTGATTAAGGCGTACATCTGGCATGTGGAAGACCCAGGACCCTGATTAGGGGCAGGGGCTTGAACCTAGGTCACCAACATTCCAAGTGAGAGCTCTAACCTCCAGCTTATAGAGTCAGTCTCTGCCTCAGTCACTCTTGTTGGAGCTGTTCCATTTTTTAAATAAAACGTTCAATATTTATTGGGCCAGAGCAAGAGAGACTGATTCTGTAATCCCGTGGTTAGGGCACTCATGTGGGAATTTCTGGTTCAAGTCCCTGCTCTACTAAATATTTAATTATTTATACTAAGTGTAACAACTTCAACAGGTGAGATTGAGAGCGACCTATTCTAGAATAGCATGGTGATGGTGGCACTCAGCTGGGACCACCTGGTTCTTGGATAATCTGGGGTGAATCTCTCTCTCTCTCTCTTTGAAAAAAAGGCTTTGAAAAGTCTCAGGTTCATCCCAACACAGAATAGTTTAAGTGTGACAGGAAAACAATTTCCCAGCCGGCTCTAACACTGACCATTCTGCTTGTGTTATATCTCTTTTGCCTCCCTTTTGTTTGTCTTGTCTACTTAGATAGTAAGGTTGTCAGGGCAGGGGCTCTCTACAACTCTGTGTTTGTATAGCACCTACTACAATGGGAGCTCAATCTTAGTTGATTTCTAGACACCATCGGAATGAACACGGTTAACAATTCTATCATCAACAAAACACAGTTTTCATGCTAAATCAGGCTGAGGGCTAAGAGCAAAAAAGCTTTAGCAAGGAACATAAAAATCCATGTTGGTTTAATTAGGACAAAATTGATTTTGTTTTTGCAGAGGTGAGGCAGTGTAAGTAATTCTACTGAAAACAAAGGTCACTTCTATTGTTACAGTCATTGTTAGAATTGGAAATCAACAGAACCATCGAATTAAACGAGCCTGCAATAGACTCTCGATGACGCACTAGTGCATAACAACTCTACATTTGTGGATCTCACTGTAATGTTAGGAGTAATAGAATTTCATAGAAAAAAAAGAGGGATTCTCATCAATCCCTGTGCCTATTTATGCAACTAAATAAGTAGTCTGATTTCTACAGGTTTTGAACACCCACTGGGGCACCCAAAGATTAAAAGACTGTCATGGGGAGTTCAGCACTTTTGAAAATCATGCAACTTATCTGGGGCCCCAATTCAGGAAAGAACTTAAGTAACATGTTTAAAACTGTTCCTATTCAGGAAAGAATTTAAGCATGGACTTAAATCCCATTGACTTCAACTGGACTTAAGCACACATATAAATACCCTTCCTTAACAGAGATGCTTTTTTGAAACAGGCCTGAATTAGGCACCCAACTGAAAATCTGGCAAGATTTCTCATATAATGTGTGTTGCTTAGCTCATTTGTCCTGTACAGTGTAGGACACTTAAAATCCCACATATCCTACAGAAAACAGAGCACCATTTTCACAGGAATTCATTATTATTGAGTGGATTTCATCCTGCCTGGCAGGAAAGCCTCTGAAGCACAGGAGGAATTTTAAGGATTCTGGATGGTGAGCTGTTTGGGTTTTAAAACTCTTATACTGAAAGCAGAGTTTCATACCTGACATGCACATCATGCTTAATGGCTTTGTCATGTCTGATGAAACTTGGTGTAGAAATAACAAACTGCAATACAATGGTACTGTTTAAAGTTTAGCTTTCTCAGAGATTTTAAGATGTAAATCAGAAAATTCAAAATCATCATTCCTGCAGTCATGATTACTCAGACATAGTCCACAGATACGTTATATCAGAGCATTAATATTAAAACCATGTACAGTATGCATAGATTAATTAGAAATGTTGTACAATTTATCACCACCACATATGCATGTGTATTTATAAAGATTACATGATGGTGTGATGTTGTATGGAGATATTATTGGCACGAGTTTGTGAGGGTTGCAATGCTCATGAAGGAGGAAGCCATGAATGATGTAGGCAGGTCATCCTGGACTCCTGACAGTAACACATTTATTCTACACTATAACGCCATGTATTCCATGTGTGCCACATATATTACATAAAAGCTATTTTAGGAATTTTTTTTAAGAGAGCTAAAAATATTAATGGGACTAGTTCTTGTATCCCTTCTCTGGTAAAAACATAGGATTTTGTTATCATGAGTACCATTGTGCAGATCTTGCAATGGAGAGAAAAACTGAAATTAATATAATGTAAACTACCTCTAAAATTTCTTTTCTATTTATAAAAAAGATCATGACTTTAAAGTCTGATATCCTGAGGCATTCCAGGGCTAGAAACCAATGCCAGGTGAAGTGGAGAATCTCCTCTCCCCAATGGTATTCCCACCACTAGCTCTTTAGGGACAATAGCAATTCGACTTTAAAGTCATGACATGTTTACATCTAGGAAAGCTATAACTGGCTCAGGAATTAATCTAACTCCTCAGGCAGGTATAATCCAACAAGATAAGGAGAAAGTTATCAGGTGGCTTTTTTTTGTTTTAAGTGGCAGCTCTCTGAAACTACACAAACATTTTGGAATGTTGGAGTAAGACCCATGACGAGCTGGCACAATGGTAAAGTACGTGCTGATAAGTATGTGGTAAACTGCACAGGTATGTGATAAAAGTTATTTATCGTATCATGTTACTAGACTATATCACATGGATATCAGCTACACACAGAGGCACACTACCTATGTATGCTCCTTTACTTCCCCGAAGTTTAGATGAGAATGAAAAAGTTCTCACCCCATTAGAAGGTTCCAATTTCCTCCTCTTGGCAAGGTCTGTGATATTATTACCATTGTAATTGATGCTTTCCATACAGCCTTTGAAGTTTTTCCTGCTATTTGAACTTGGCTTCCCAGAAAAAGGCATGCCACCAAAGGTTATCTTTGAAAACAAACAAGAGACTGTGGCTAGTAACTGGAGTGAAATATATTAGAATTTTTAAACAAATATGCTGCAGATGTATTTGCTTTTCTGAACATTGACACGCAGCAAATGAGATAGCTAGAAATACTGTTTGCCCAAACAGCAAATTTAAATAAGCACTGCAAAAAAGAAAAAATGGAAGAAAGCAAATTTTGATTTTGTAATTTCAAATATTCACACTGGAGACGAAAATTCATTCCTATATGGAACAAAGCATACCATGTGACCTTTCAGCCCATTCTAGTCATTTCATCATGAATCGCTCACTCACAAGAAATATATCAAATAATAAATGATTTGGAAGAAATATCCATTGCAGAAAAATTTATAAACAAGGTAGGGAAGACAGTCAAATTATTTGTTTGGAATCATTCTCTGACTTCTAATGGTGATTCATATAATAAGGTATTAATTAAATTTGTGACTGAACTCCTTGGCGGAGAATTGTACATCTCCTGCACTGTGGTTTACCTCCATTTTACCATATATTTTATGTCATACCAGTCTCGGATGATGACCCAACAAGTTGTTCATTTTAAGAACACTTTCACTTCAGATTTGACAAAACACAAAGAAGGTACCAACATGAGATTTCTAAAGATAGCTACAGCACTTGACCCATGATTTAAGAATCTGAAGTGCCTTCCAGAATCTGATCGGGACAACATGTGGAGCACGCTTTCAGAAGTCTTAAAAGAGCAAAACTCCTATGAGGAAACTACAGAACTTGAACCACCAAAAGAGAAAATCAACCTTCTGCTGGTGGCATCTGATTCAGATGATGAAAATGAACGTGCATTGGTCTACACTGTTTTGAATCGTTATCAAGCAGAACCGATCATCAGCATGGACTCATGTCCCCTGGAATGGTGGTTGAAGCATGAAGGGACATATAAATCTTTAGCGCATCTGGCACGTAAATATCTTGTGAGACCAGCTACAATAGTACCATGAGAATGTTTGTTCACTTGCAGGTGATATTGTAAACCAGAAGCGGGCAGCATTATCTCCTGCAAATGTAAACAAACTTGTTTGTCTGAGCAATTGGCTTAACAACAAGTAGGATTGAGTGGACTTGCAGTCTCTAAAGTTTTACACTGTTTTATTTTTGAATGCTGTTATTTTTTGTACATAATTCTACATTTGTAAATTCAACTTTCATGATAAAGAGATTGCACTGAAATACTTGTATTAAGTGAATTGAAAATACTATTTCTTTTATTTTTACAGTGCACATATTTATAATAAAAATGAATATAAAGTGAGCACTGTACATTGTGTGTTGTAATTGAAATCAATATATTTGAAAATGTAGAAAACATCCAAAAATATTTATATAAATAGTATTCTATGATTGTTTAACAGTGCGATTGACAGCCCTAGTATTTATATTAAACAGATGGTGGTACCAATAATATACCAAAGTATATTCCTTCCCAAAAATGCTCACATACACTTCTTAGACACAGACTCTTGGCTTTGCATGAAATAAGTTTTCAAACATCATTCATTGTCAATTTCATCGGTTATTACTGAGAGCAGGAAAAGAAAACTCAAGGGGAACATTATCTATTTAAAAAATGTTTTGAACATATCATTTTCGATCTTAAAGAGGGGAAGAGCCTTGAGTCAGTATTTAAGAAAAGTACTATTTAATACCTATTTAATGCAATGCATCTGGAAACCAAAGGCTTTAAAAATTACTCACACTGGCTCCTTCATACAATCTTGTGGCCATGTCCTCAGCTGGTGACTAAGCTTTGTTCACTTTAATGAAATGACAACAGTTTACACCAACTGAGGATCAATGTTTTATTTGGTGCAACACAATCTTTGGTCAGCCAGTATTTATGCACTTGAAAAAAAGCAGTAAAGTGGAAAAGAAAAAGATTCTGAAGAAAAGTGAAGGAAAAAAAGGAGACAACCACACAGGATGACAAATACAGAGGGATTGATAGATTTTTTTTTTTTTGCATTAAAACCATAATCAATCAGAAATAGTCCCAATTTCTCTGGCTTGCTTATCTCTTCTGAAAGAGAGAAACTTAAAAAATAATTTCTCTATTTGAAATGTAGTTTTGATTCTCTCAGCTTTATCATCTATGATTAGTTTATCATAAGGGCAGCACATTTAAATGTGGTGTATGACAACTAAAAAGACAGTGTTAATTGAGAGGAAAGGGGACAGACAGTTCAGGACTAACCACTGACATTTGTATGAATTACTGAAATAAATTCAAAGTACTTCTCTCTTTGATGTATTCATGTAACTTCCATCAGAGATGAGGCACTTCCCACACACATTCAAAGTGGAATATAATCCAGAGGACTGCTACTGGAAAAATGCCCTACTGGTTGGAAGGGACAGAGATTCAAGCCTCATGTTTACACTGCAATTAAACGCCCATGACTGGCCTGTGCCTGCTGATTCAGTCTCATGCTCTGGGGCTGTTTAACTGCAATGCAGATGTTCAGGCTTGGGGTAGAGCCCAGGCTCTGGGACCCTCCCCTCTCACAGGTTCCCACAGGCTCAACTCCAGCACAATTAAACAGATCTGGAGCCCCGTGAACCAGAGTCAGCTGACAAAGGCCAGCTGCAGGTGTTTAATTGGCGTGCAAACATTAGATTCTATTTCTACCTTCAGAGGGGTAGCCGTGTTAGTCTGGATCTGTAAAAGCAGCAGAGAATCCTGTGGCACCTTATAGACTAACAGACGTTTTGGAGCATGAGCTTTCGTGGGCTGATTTACCAGCCATTGAGATGCGTTGTAGTGGAAATTTTACAGAGGGCAGGTATTTTATTTTGCTCTACAGCTTAGCAAGTGCTAGAGATGGAATGAGGGTTAGATTTTGCAATAGGGAGGTGTGAGGCCTCTGTTCTAGCAGATGGAGGATGTGAAAATGAAGAGAGTGAGAAACTGGCTCTGTAGTTTGCGCACCAGCCATGCACGTGTGGGTGTTGATGAGTGTTGTGCTAAACCCTGAGAGCGTGAATGGTTTCGAAGATTTGCAGATGAACATGAAAGCTGCAGACAGTTTCTCCTTTTTGAATCTGGATCCTGAAGTTTTTTTTGCTGGGCAGGATGTTGCACCTTAAGGTCTGGCTATAGTGTGATGCCGGGAGTTGGAGTGCGCTCCGTAGCAGGTTTTTGTATAAGTAGCCCATAATCCTAATAGTCTGATTTGTGTCCATTGTATCCTTTTTCGTAGACAGCTTCAGTTTTGATCCGAAGATGTACATAGGCAGAGGGGCAATTGCATGGCAATGATGAGCAGTATAATAGCAATGGTGGATCGTGCAGGTGAAGACGGTGATGGTGTGGTTCTGGGATCTGGTTAGTGTCCTGTTAATGGTGTCGCTGAGGTGTAATATGTGGGTTCAAAGTTGGGCAGGGCAGGAGTGTCAGTTGTTGGCATGGATGTTCCTGAGCAGGAGTTACTAGGTGGCGGTGTATCAGGTTGTTGGGAGAAAACGTTCAGGTGGCAGGTTGTTCTGGGCAGAGATTGGTCTGCACTAGTGCTGGTGGTTTCTTTGATCCGAACACGTGGCACCTCCTCCTGGTCATTCTGTGAATTTGCTTTGCCAGGCGACACCTCTTCCGGCAGTTACACTCCACCACTCTCAGCCTGCGAGTTCGCTCTCACTCCAGGAAGCACAGCATCCTCTGCATGACTCAGCCCTCCAGCCAGCTCACTGTGTGGGTCCCCTTCCAGGGATGGGTATCAATGTCCCTGCTCCCCAGCAGTTTCATACAGTCCTCCCCCTAACTGCCCTAGGAGCCACTCCCTCACTGGCTGGTAGGGGACCCAGCACTGCCACGTACTCCATGTTCCAGCTCAGGGGCTATCTAGACAGCAGCCAGGTGTGGGTCCCTCCTACACCTTGGTGCCTTCCCCTGAGCCTCTCCCTCATCTTCTGGCCTTCTCTACTCCTCTGGGTTTGCTAGTCTCTCAACTCCCTTCTCCCAGGGAGTTCTGGGTCCCCCCACCAGCCAGTGAGGGAGTGGCTCCTAGGGCAGTTAGGGTGAGGACTGTATGAAACTGCTGGGGAGCAGGGACATTGATACCCTCCTGATCCAAGCTGCTGGAGCCCCGGGGCCTTGGCAGCCAGGCTCCAGTGGGGATTTAAAGGGTCCAGGATTCCTTGCAGTGGCAGGAGCCCTGGGCCCTTTAAATCCCTGCCTGAGCCTTGCTGCCCCAGGGTAGCAGCAGCAGAGCTCCCACGGTGATTTAAAGGGCCCAGAGCTCCGCGGCAGATGGGGACCCAAGCCCTTTAATTCGCCCCTGAGCTCCCAGCCACTTCTGCAGCTGGTAGCTCCGGGGTGATTTAAAGGCCCTGGGGTTCCCAGCCACAGCTGGAGCCCTGTGGCCTTTAAATCTTGAAAGGTCCTGCCTCTTCTGGTTGAGGCCACACCCCTTCAGGTTGAGGCCATGCCCCCACTCAGGACTCCGGCGTACCAGTAAGTCCTTTAAGTTACTTTCACTCCTGCTTACAGAGAATACATTGTGATTGGTGAGCAAGCTCTCATTGATAAGAGGTGCAGGATCAGGGCCTATATTAGTAAAATGGTTCTACTTGGCCTTCTTTGCCACAAGATAAGGTCAGTGGGTTAAACCAATCCCCTATTTCTATTCTTGAACACAAGCCTCCTAGTTCAGGAGCATGCTCGTCACTTGGAATGAGATAACAGACTTTGGGGCACTTACAGTTGTTTTAATTTTATTTATTGTATTTTACATTTTGCCATTCAGGAAAGTGTATTTATTTTCATAATTTATTAAAGCAGTCAGCACACTCTCTAAGTACTGAAAGATATTTTTAAAAAGCCCACACACATTACTTGTGCAGTAATGTAAACACTCTAAGACCCAATATATAAATAAATGCTTCAGAAAAGAGATGAATCTTACAGTAGGCACTGAAGTTTGGCAGACTTGGGATCTAGCAGATAAATGGAGGAATTGAGTTTTAAAATTAATCGAACTACAGAGTTTTGTAGAAAATTGGAGTGAATCTAAGAACTAAAAGCACTGATTAAAATAAAAGCCATAAAATGTAGCAGAAAAGCTAAAGTTCATAGAAACGTAGGGCTGGAAGAGATCTCAGGAGGTTATCAAATCCAGCCCACTGTGCTCAAGTAAACCTAGATCATCGCTGACAGGTGTTTGTCCAATCTCTTCTTAAAAATCTCTAATGATGGGGATTCCATAACTTCCCTTGGAAGCCTATTCCAGAGCTTAGCTAACCTTATAGTTAGAAAGTTCTTCCTAATACCTAATCTAAATCTCTCTTGCTGCAGATTAAGCCTATTGCTACTTTTCCTACCTTCAGTGGACATGGAGAACAATTTATCACAGTCCTGTTTATAACAGCCCTTAATGTATTTGAAGGCTGTTATCAGGTCCCCTTTTCTTCTTTTCTCAAGATTAAACGTGCCCAGTTGGTTTTTTTTTGTTTTTTTTTTTTAACTTTTCCTCATAGGTCAGGTTTTCTAAATCTTTTAATCACTTTTAGCTGCTCTCCTCTGGACTCTCTCCAATTTGTTCACATCTTTCCTAAAGTGTGGCACCCAGAACTGGACACAATACTCCAGCTGAGGCCTCAGTGGCAAGTAAAGCAGGATACTTACCTCCTGTGTCTTACATACAACACACCTGTTAATACACCCCAGAATGATATTTGCCTTTTCACAACTGCTTCACATTGTTGACCCGTATTAAATGTCGTCCATTATAATTCCCAGAAACTTTTCAGCAGTACTATCACCTAGCCACTTATTCCTCCATTTAGTGGCTAAGCATTTGATTTTTTCCTTCCTAAATGAAGTACTTTGCACTTGTCTTTACTGAATTTCATCTTGTTGAATTCAGACAAATTCTCCAATTTGTCAAGGTTGTTTTGATTTCTAACCCTTTCCTCCAAAGTGCTTGCAAACCCCCGCCTCCCAGACCCCCACACAGTTTGGTGTCATCCTCAAATTTTACAAGCATACAATTTTACAAGTCATTAAAAAAAGAAGTGAATAGTACCAGATCCAGGACTGACCTCGCACAGGACTCCACAGGATGCACCCTCCCAGCTTGACAGTGAACCACTGATAACCACTTTTTGAGTACAGTCTTTCAACCACTCATGCATCTGCCTTACAATAATTTTATCTAGACTGCATTTCCCTAGTATGCTTTATGAGAATGCCATGTGCAACTATGTCAAAAGCCTTCCTAAAAACAAGACATATTATGTCTACTGCTTCTTCCTCATCCACTAGGCCAGTAACCCTGTCAAAGAAGAAAATTAGGTGGGTTTGGCATGATTTGATCTTGATAAATCCATGCTAACTATTCCTTATAACCCAACTCTAGAGGCTTATGAACTGATTGTTTAATGATTTGTTCCAGTATTTTTCCAGGTATTGAAATCAGGCTGACTGGTCTGCAATTCCCCTGGTCTTCTTTGTTCCCCCTTTTAAAGATAGGTACTATGTTTGTCCTTGTCCAGTCCTCTGGGGATCTCACCTGTCCTCCATGAATTCTTGAAGATAATGGCTAACAGTTCCGAGATTGTTTCAGCTAGTTCTTTACATACCCTAGGAATTCTATCAGGTCCTGCCAATTTGAATATATCTAATTCATCTAAATATTCTTTAACCTGTTCTTTTCCTGTTTTGGCTTGCTTCATCCCCCCTCGTTGGTCATATTAATTGTGTTGAGTATCTGGTCCCTACTAACCTTTGTGTTGAAGACAAAAAAAAATAGGCATTAATCCCCTCAGACTTCTTGATGTCATCAGTTATGAACACCCCTTCCCAACTAAATAGAGGACATACAGTTTCCTTAGTCTTTCTCTTGCTTCTAATGTATTTCTAGTATCTTTTCCTATTGCCTTTTATTTCTTTTGCTAGGGGCAACTAATTTTGTGCCTCAGCCTTTCTGATTTTGTCCCTACATGCTTTTGTTATTCTTTTGTATATTTGGCTTTATTCTAAAGAGCTGATATGAAGGAGAAATAGCAACAGCTGTCACTGTGTACCTCATAGTCCAGGTCCAGGTAATCAAATTCCCCATTGGTTCTGAAATGTTGCATGTGCCTATCCAGTGTTAGATTGATGTTCCTCCCATGACGTTCTATGACAATGGAGTGCCAATGGTGGTCATCCAAGAGGCTGCCTGCCATCACAGATGTGTGACCATAAATTGAGCCATACTGGTTGCTACCTGAGATGGAGAGGATGAGAAGAGCAGCAGATGATTAACTCAGACTCAGTGTCATTTAGGAAACTTATTCATCCTGATGTATCATATTTCACAAGAAACATGCTGCATACACACTATCATTACTATTGTGAAGTCAAGATCTGTCCACTCGGGAGTTTTTGCCATTAATATATTTAGCTAGGTTATATACCAAATATCTGATCTGTGAGATATATAATTAATTACTGATAACAGAAAACGTTTGATGGAAAATTATAGTAATATCCACTTCTTGTTAGTTATAAAATTGTTTTCAATCAGAGATTTTCTGTGTTTGAGCCCTAGAAAGTGAAAAGCTGTCACCTTCACTAGAGTATTTAGACTTTGGGCCAGATTCCCAGCTTCAGTGGAAGTATACTGACTTAGATGAGGACTTGGCCCTTGGGGTCTGATAACAGAAAAGCTTTAGGCCAGGACTACATTTGGAAGGGTGTGTAGTTATACCTATACTGGCATATTATAACAGCAAAACAATCTTATTATGGATGCAGCTTATACCAGAAAAACTGTGCATTTTTGCAAGTGAAGCTTATTCCAGCCCCAGAAGGGAAAGAAGCTATACTGGCAAACCACAGTATAACTGTGCTGGTATAACTGCATATAAACTAGACACTTCTGGTGGAACAGTTATGTTAGTTAGGGATCACACCTCTTCACATCCCTGACTGACATAGGTATATTGGCAAAAGATAGTCGTGTAGACCTGGTCTTAGTCAGCAATAAGGGAGGACTAGAACAAATCAGAAAGTTGTGCCACAATCTTCCATGTTTTGAATGCAGTATAATCTAAATCTATTTATGGAGCTGAAACTTTCTTAGCATTAAATATCACTGGAACTCAGACTTCGAGTCTTAGTAGATCCTTCCCTCCCCTATCTCCTCAGAGTGTATAATCACACCCCAGCCAAGCAAATGTACAGAAGCTATTATATATTATTCAAGCTGGCTGAGCTGAGAAATATAATGAAACCGAGAAATGAATAGGTTATAATTTCAGTGAAATTTGTTAAAAATGGATTAGTGCTACAGGAAGATGTGCTGTCCTCATCAGCATCTGCCTATATTGTTGATCTTTAGAAAAAGAAGCAGAATAGAAAATGCTAGTGGAAATAATTACTATTCATTGTAAATAATACATGAATAGAATAATTTACTGTTCACATGACTGCAAGAGAAGCAGGCAAAAGTTACATGAAACCTCATTTTAAAGGGCATTTGTTTTAAGAAAAAATGAATCTAATGAGACTTACACACTTTCCTTCTCATATGAGCAAAACTATTTTATATAATTCAGCCTATAAACCAAACTGCTCATAAGCCTGTAATATCTCTTGCAGAAGGAAAGAGACAGGAGTTGGGAGTAATAAATGTATAGATGACTCCTTAATGAGGCAACTAACTACAGACGGAGCCTGTATCTGACTCTGGCACTCCAGTGCTCAGATTTTATGAACACAGCCTACACTTATCATCATCTAGGGTCTCCTTAAATCCTGCCACAGAATTAGTTATATGATGTATTATATACAGAATACACAACAAAAGCCAACCTACTAATTTCCCAATCTCGAAGTTAACAGAAAAAATGGGCCCATATGAAAAGTAGCTCCCCAAAGTGTCCCAATAGTTATCTCACTTGCTTAGGGTATAGGCTCTAGCAACACTGGCACCAGGTTACGGAGATCGGTAAGCTGAAGATCATATCAGACATTCAGGGTGAGATCCTGTTCTATAACTGACTTCAATAGGGACAGGATTTCTCTTTAAGCATTTGCAGCCTAGAGCTGTCACTCTACCTCCTCTCTGGCTATACTTTCTACAAGGCAGTCTTCTTGGACGTCAGCTTGGCATTAGTCCATGGCTTCTCAGTGAGGGCCCCTCACTGTTTACTTTGTAGCTTCCCAAGTTTTCCTAAATTCACCTGGCCTTTCCCCTGATACCGCTGATCAGCACCCTCTCTCCCACAGCCATTTACTTCTACTATAAATGAATCTGTATAAAGCTAACCAGCACCGCATATGCCCTATACCAAGAATAAGATTCTCTTGTCATTTTTGGGAACAGTACATTTCTAGGTGTTATTGTTTTTTGTTGTGTTTCTACTTGTGGTTTCATTTTCATATTATTGACATTTTGTGTAGATAGTAAGACATAATCTACACTCATAAAAATAGTGCATACAGGAAAAGGTTCCACATTTTCACCAGATGATCTGATTCTAAGATACTGCTTAAAACAACAAGCAAAAGAAGAAGAAAAATGAAGAATGGTATTTGAATTTAAATTATGTACCTAAAATGATTTTTAAAGAATAAGCATACCTAGATTTAAATTAAGGACCAGCTTGGCTTTTTTCAGTTCCAGGGTGATATAGTCTCCTTGCTGTCCTTCTCCATGGAAGATGACACCTTCACTTTCAGAGGTTTTAAATTTCAAAGTGATGACATCTTTCAATGTTTTCATTTTCTTGTTCCTGAATCTGTATGGTAACACAGCATGGCCATCAAAATTGATAACATCGGCCCCTAAAGGGAAAAAGTAAATAACATTGTTGCTTAGTGATTATATATTACTGTGGCCACTGGAAACACAAACATAGAATTTGTGGATTACATCTGAGCAGGGTAAATGTATGAATGTGATATGAATTGTAAATATGTTTTCTCTAGGCTATAATTTAATGGAAGAATATATAATGCAGCAACCAGGTAGGACATGTATTTAATGTTTATTTTTTCATAGGGATATCATAAATTAGACTCAAAGATGCATAACCTACAGGTTTTATTCAAACTCCCTTTCATCTCTCTTGAACACGGTGTTGCTCACAAATATTTGCCTACCCAAAGTTAAAAGCAGGAAAGAAAACTTTCCCAGTGGCTGTTAATAGTCTGTTTGATGCCTCTTAGAAAATTCACTAGAGATGCATGTATGTGAATTTTTATCAATGAAATATGCAAAACTTCCCCGGTAATAATAAAATCAGACCAGATTCCTTGCAATGTTCATAAATTTTAGGCCTAAAATTCACACTCCAGTGAAATTACCATATTGTTCTGTTTGTGAACTATCTGCAAATGGATACAGATTGTTATGAATTTGTTTATTAGCATTTGTTTTACAAATTACTTCTGTAAACTATTTTAGTCTATGTTTTCTCATTAACTTTGCTGTAAGAATTCATGTACACCTCTGCCTCGATATAATGCTGTCCTCAGGAGCCAAAAAATCTTACCGCGTTATAAGTGAAACAGTGTTGTATCGAACTTGCTTTGATCCACAGGAGTGCACAGCCTCCTCCCCCCACAGCACTGCTTTACCGCGTAATATCTGAATTTGTGTTGTATCAGGTTGTATTATATTCAGGTAGAGGTGTATTGCTATTCACGATTCACTATTTATATCATGTGATTGGTCACCTAAATCCTCCTAGATGCAATATGATGTTGCTCCTGAGTCACTAAATGATAGAATGACCTAATATTTGCAAACTCTTTCAATTTCTGCCTGAAATAGCTTTGTCATTAATTTCTCTCTCTTTATGAAAAAAAAATATTTTCCAAACTTTGCTGACATGAATAATTCTGAATATCAATCAAAATAGATATGAATGTGACTGGTTTGTTTGAGAATTTGCAAAATATATTCATGAATATTTTTTGCAAATTTCCCTCCAATTTTGATTAAAATATGCATTTACTGACATCCCTTCAAATGCAGCAGTAAATAATCATACCTATACAACAAACATACAAGTCATTTTATGCTCCAGATGAAATCAGGATGGAAATTTCATCATCTGCAACACTGTGCCTTTGTGGGTTGTTCTCCTGGGATTGCTTGTAATATCTTTAAAATACTCACTTGTCCTTAACCACACTGACTGAAGATAATTAAAAACACAAATAATGTTCTACCCATTCATCCCTCTAAAAAAAATCTCCAGAAAACAAGAAAAAACAAAAACAAAACAAAAAAAAAAAACTACTCACCGTGGGTGAGCGGGTTAGTAAATTTTTTAAAGGCTTCCTTAGAATATTTTGTATGTGCATAAATAAGAGTATGTATTGCAACCTGAATTCATTAGGACTTTCACTTTCAAGTGCTTTCAGTGAAGCACTTAAGCAATGCTTATGTCCATTCCTATTCAACATGGGACTTAAGCACCACCTTAAGTGATTTGCTGAATTGGGGCTTTAATTATTATCAGGAGCCACTTATACATGCTATGTCCATAAGGTGTCCTAGTCACAATCTGTAAGTTCCTGATACAGCTATTGCAGTTAACCTCAGAGCTCTCTGAGTGTAACAGAAAAGCAAGCACAGTGACGCTCGGTAATCTTTTACTGAAAGCTGAACAGTCAGTGCTACAAAAAGTAACTGCATCTTCTTGCTTAGTGACAGATTAACAAACCATTCTGTCTCTGTTAATTAACCTATTCATCACCAATTAGGATTAAGCCTTGCTGTCATGTTGATTAAATATATATTGATACACCATTTAAGCATCCAGTATACTAAGTCACCAAAGGTTAAGAGAAACACATGGTACTTCCATCACATAGTGTTTTCGCCAAAATAATTAAAGTAACACTTCTGTAGAATTTCACTGCACTGATTCTAAGCTTCTTTACATGATGGGTGAAGTCTGTGACACCTATTTTATGCTGTATTGTCCATTTGCTTTTGGGATATCTTTAGTAAGTTTGTACAACATATACAAATTGGATTATTGTCAGACTCCCAGGTGGCATAAATGGCTGTAAACTCTGGAGCTTTACATCTAGAGCAGCTGATGAGATAGTCTTATATATTTCCAACATTCTTGTTAATGGGTAGACATTATGATTATAACTGCTAAGGGTTGAAGGAAGGGGTAGTACAGTATTTTCACATTAATGGCCCTTAAAAAAATTCCAGCTCTGAATACAATATAGAAAGCTAAAGAAAAGAAAGCTACAGTATAGAAAGCTAAAGAAAATACATTATAGAAAGCTAACAGGTTTTGTTACTCTACCTTAAAAATTATGCACACATTTTAAGTCTGTGTGCTGTAAAGAAAACCAAAATAATAAAGTGATTGTTGATTGCAGACCAGCAGCTTATGAGTTTATTTCAGAGACTATTTGAGATCAAAATGTAAGGCAATCTACCTTAAGCACCTTTGCTATAGGCTCAATTCAGTGCCAACTAATGTCAATGGAAAGACCGTAATTGATGTCAGTGGATGCCTGACTGGGCCATATATGAGCTGGAAACTAACCTTAGTTACCCTGTGGCTTGAAACAACTCTTAAACCACCTTTCTACACATCCATCCATTCTACACATTACCATGCATTCTACACTGCCAGGCCAAAGACTGCAGAGTACTCCACATATTTGAGCAGAATCTTTATATCTGTTCCTCTTCCCATAGAGGAGAAAAAGGAGCTGGGATGTATAGATTCTGCAGAGAAGCCTCCTTATGCCTCAGCCAGCTCCTCCCCTTTCCATCCTCCCTCTCAGCTCAGTTGTCAAATAAAGTGATATTAAATGTCAAGGTGCACCCATAATGCATTTCCTTCTTCCATCGGTCCTATATCATGGTTCTCAACTGGGGGTCCGTGGCCCACTGAGGGGGTGTGAGCCATTTCAGGGTGTCTACCAAGCAGGGCCACTGGGAACCCTGAGACCTACAGCCTGGCAGCTGAAGCTTGGAATCCTGAATCCCAGCACCCTGTGGGGCAGGAGCCAGAGCCACCCACTCTGGGCTAAAGCCCTGATCTCCAGCACGGCTCTCTCCAGGGAAGAAGCCTCATGCCCAGGCATCCTGAGCCATGGCAGAAGCCACCCCATGGGGCTGAAACTCGAGCCCCAAGACCTGGCAGAAAATGCCTTGAGCCCCAGTGTCCCCAGCCCCAGCTGAAGCTGCCCTATTGGAAAGTGGGGCAGCCCCAGCCCCAACATACCTAGCCACAAGCTGTCCCCCCACCCCAAACAGCAGAAGCCCCAAGTCCCCTGCCCTATGGGGAAAAAGCCATGAGCCTCCCATCCCATGAGGCTCCTGGGCCTCGCCCCCACAGCAGCCCTCTGGGGTTGAAGCTGCCCCCCCACCCCACAACTGAAGCCATCACCTCCCCTCCCTCACTAGGTCATGGAGTTTTGATAGCATGTTGGGAGGGCATTTGAAAGAAAAAGGTTGAGAACCTCTGCTGTACATTTCACGGTAGCAGACAGCGGGCCATCAGCAAATAGCTGTGCACCACCTACTGACAAATTTGAGAGCCCTTTCCAACATATTTTCAACATATTTTATAAGAAAAGTAGTGTCAGTTTGAGAAAAATATATGGATTTGCCCACAATCCATCCTGACCCCCTTCTGCTGTGTTTGTAGCTGACAAAGGGAAGTCTGTTGGGAAGACAGGTCAAAATAAGAATCTTTAATTCCAATTTTCTAGGTTCCCAGCATTTTCTTTAAAGACTACATTATCAACATTCCACAAGTGCTGTTTTAAAGGGCTATATATTCTCAGCCTTAACTCTAACTCATCTCTAGGAATAACAACCTTGGTCAGGCCAGTTATACCATACTACTATACCGGGTGAAGTTGTTATGCAAGTTGTGCTGTGCATCTCTGCCAATGTTCCCATATCCTGGCCCACAATGTCCATTAGTCCAGTTGTGGGTTTCTCTTAAAAACAAAATGAACAAAGTTTCAAACAAAATGGGGGAGGAGTACATTGTACAAATGTCCACTGTATGAGGACAGTTGAGACCCTAACCTATTGTTTGATTATGCCTAAAAGAAGGTCCAAATAAGGATGCTCAGATCCAGAAACTGAACTTCTCAAAAGTTCAGCGGCCATTTGATTTGGTGTTCCAGTTCGGTTCAGTATTGAAATAGGTCAAACACACATTGCATTTGGACCTGGGCTCTGTTCTGAAGATTTTTAATTAAATAATCAAGTTTGACCCTCTCTCTGTTTGTCATCTCAGTCAAACTTTGGAAGTTTTAAATAATTAAATAAAAATGATGCTTAAAATCATCATTCATAGCAATCAGGTTTCACAGCTGAGTGGTCAAAAAGGAATACTGTCTTTACTCTTCAGCTTGAAACTGAGTTATACCAAAAATTTAACAGTCTACTTTATGGGGCCTGTATTGACATCAAAAACGTTTTTGATTCAGTTGATAGGTCAGTACTTTAGTTGTTGGTGTTCTAAATGTTCTGCTAAATCATATAGAATCATTGATTATCAGGGCTGGAAGGGACCTCAGGAGGTCATCTAGGCCACCCCCCTGCTCAAAGCAGGACTGATCCCCAGACAGATTTTTGCTCAAGATCCCTAAATGGCCCCCTCAAGGATTAAACTCACAACCCTGGGTTTAGCAGGTCCATGCTCAAACCACTGAGCTATCCCTCCCCCGCAATCTGGTGCATGATCTTAAAACTGCTACTAGAGCAAGAGTGTGCATTGGTTCATGGCTTTTGCCACATTTCTACACAACTTCAGGTGTGCGGCAGGGACACAGTCTCACCTTGGTACTATTTTGTTGAGCTATTGACTGGATATTAGGATTTGCCACCCCACACATCAGAATCGAGCTTGGTCAAGTGTTCTCTGACCAAGACTGACATGACGATGCTATTTGGCTTGTGGAAAAGCCATAGAATTTCAACCCCACTCTCCAAGGTCTTCAAGATGGTGGCCACACTATGAGATTGGATGTATCATGGCAGAAGCCCAAGGTCCGGGACCTCAGAGCTGGGCCACCAGAAACACTGATGCAGGTAGGGCAGAGTACTGTAATAGCAGTGATGAGTTCATCTACTTATGCTGCAAGCAGAGTTTAAATGGTCACAGCAAAATGGACGTTTTGATTAATAGGTTTCACTGCGTCCTGCATTAAGTCAATGTCTTGCTTATGGATGCAAAAAAGTCTTCGTGCTGAGACAAAGTTTAGGATCTATCAAACCCATGTACAACCTGAATTGCAATACAGGTTAGAAACCTGCCCTCCCTTATAGGCAAGCTTGAAGAAGCTAGAGACATTCCATATCCACAGTCAGTGCCAAATCCTGAGCATAAAGTGGTTTGAATTTGTTTAAACGTCATAATCTCACAGAGATCTGGCCTTTCTTCAATCACTCATTATATTCAAAAGCAGTGTTGTGCAATCTTTGAACATATCGCCAGGCGTGACAAAAACACCCCAGCACAAGATGCATGCAAACTCTCCATCAATGTACAAAAGAGTGCATGTCCTGATCCTACCTGGTCCCACCCGTGGGGTCGACAGGATTGAACCATATGTGGAAACTTCACTACATGATGCCTGGAGCAACGCCACCAACCATGATCTCTCTGGCTAGTACAACAGTCCTCAGTAGACTATGAGTTTTTGAGGATGATACTTACATCCGACTGCAATATAGCCACCTATAGTATAAGGCTAGTGCACAACAGCTGTGACTGTGCTAACATTTATTACAAACATCCTTCTTCTTTTACAAAACATGTCTTGCAATACAAATTCATTGTAATTAAGGCTGTCAAGCGATTAAAAAACTAATTGTGGTTAATTGTGTGATTAATCTAACTGTTAAACAATAATAGAATACCATTTATTTAAATAATTTTTGATGTTTTCTACATTTTCAAATATATTGATTTCAATTACAACACATACTACAAAGTGTAGAGTGCTCACTTCATATTTATTTGTATTATAAGTATTTGCACTGTAAAAAAAAAAAGAAATAGTATTTTTAAATTCACCTAAAACAAGTACTGTAGTGAAATCTCTTCATCATGAAATTTGAATTTACAAATGTAGAATTATTTACACAAAAAACTGCATTAAAAATAAAACAATGTAAAATTTTAGAGCTAGCAAGTCCACTCAGTCCTACTTCTTTTTCAGCCAATTGCTCAGACAAACAAGTTAGTTTACATTTTCAATGGTGCCTGCTTCTTGTTTACAATGTCACCTGAAAGTGAGAACAGTTGTTCACATGGTACTCTTGTAGTCAGTGTTGCAAGATATTTACGTGACAGATATGCTAAAGATTCATATGTCCCTTGATGCTTCAACCACCATTCCAGAATACAAGCATCCATGCTGATGACGGGTTCTGCTCAATAACAGCCCAAAGCTGCTGTGCAGACTGACGCATGTTCATTTCCATTATCTGAGTCAGATGCCACTAGCAGAAGGTTGATTTTCTTTTTTGGTGGTTCAGGTTGTGTAGTTTCCACACTGGAGTTATGCTCTTTTAAGACTTCTGAAAACATGTTCTACATCTTGTCCCTCTCAGATTTTGGAAGGCAATTCAGATTCTTAAAGCTGGGGTCAAATGCTGTAGCTATCTTTAGAAATCTCACACTGGTATCTTCTTTGTATTTTGTGAAATCTGCAGTGAAAATGTTCTTAGAATGAACAACACGTGCTGGGTCATCATCTGACACTACTATAACATGAAATATATGGCAGAATGTGGGTAAAACAGAGCAGAGACATACAGTTCTTCCAAGGAGTTCAGTCACAAATTTAATTAATGCATTATTTCTTTAAATGAGCATCATCAGCATGGAGGCATGTCCTCTGGAATGGTGGCCGAAGCATGAAGAGGCATATGAGTGTTTAGCATATCTGGCACATAAATACCTTGCAACGCTGGCTACAAAAGTGCCAGGCAAATGACTGTTCTCACTTTCTGGTGACATTTTAAATAAGAAGAGGGCAGCATTATCTCCTGTAAATATAAACAAATTTGTCTGTCTTAGTGATTGGCTGAAAAAGAAGTAGGACTGAATGGACTAAAGTTTTACATATTTTTGTTTCTGAGTGTAGTAATGTAACAAAAAAAATCTACATTTATAAGTTGCACTTTCATGACAAAGAGATACTTCATTTGCTCTACAGCATTTTCACGAGGTGAAGTGAAAAATAGTATTTCTTTTATCATTTTTTATAGTGCAAATATTTGTAACAAAAAATAACACACTGATTTCAATTGCAACACAGAATACAATAGATATGAAAATGTAGACAAAAATCCAAAATATTTAATAAATTTTAATTGTTATTCTATTGCTTAACAGTCTGATTAAAATTGCAATTAATCATGATTAATTTTTTTAATCACCCTAACCCTAATTTTTTACATCATGATTGTTTGAGTTAATCACATGAGTTAACTCAGATTCACTGACAGCCCTAATTGTAATACGTAGTCATTGATTTCTAAGTTCAGCCAAAACTATCGTCTTGGTCTTGTTCTTATAAACTATAAACTCTTAAGTATGGATTAGTTCATAAATAAATGTGAAGTCCAAATAAAATAGTTGCAATGTAAGGAACACACTAGAATTCAAACAAGAGATAGGAGGGGAAATACTTTTCAATTTGTACATAAAATGTAGAATATTATGGCACCCTTGAAAATCTTCAGTCAGGAAAGTAGTAAATAAAAAGAGGTCATCATGTCAGATTGGCTACAGAGCTCCCTATAACAACTCTTGCTTGTTTTTAAAACATAAAATTGACAGCAGATCCAAGTGCTTGTTTCTAGTAGAGTTATATCTACAATTCTCTTGAGAATTCCACATCTAATAAGCAATTTTGGAAAACCATCATGAAATCTATTTCTAGAAAATCCATGTGGAAACCACATTTATTCAGTTCTGAAAATCTAAGAGAGGAACAATTTAGATTTTCACATCCAACATGCTTATTTTTGCTCTACTGAGAATGGCTCAGTTCGTTTTAACCACTCAGCCAGTATTCAATGTATTCTCATCCACAGAAAATATCAACCATATAACAGTCTTGAGTAAAATGTTACGTACATTGAATGGCAAAAAATAAATAATCGTGGCCATTACAAGCTTAAAGACATTGATTTCTAATATACTATAAAGAATGTCCCTTAAACAATGCCATGAATACTCCTGCATGTATCTGTTCCTTGCTGTTATAGTACTCTAAATGAGCTGTATTATTTTATCATTGAGGCTTGTGTGTACCTCCCATTAATGTCTGCAGCAGTTACATTTGAGCGTCAGGGATCTGATCTATTATCAATTGAAGGCAATGGGAATCCTTCCATTGACTTCAACGGGCTTTTTGGATTAAACCCCAGATCTAACCCAATTTACAAAGAATTGAAACTAAGTAATTTTTTCAACAACATATTGAAAATTATACCTTTCAATACACCTATTGAAAAAAATCAGCTATTATAGCTATGATGTAGGAAAATATGCCTATATCTTCACTAGAAATGCTGTAGTGCTTCTGTGCAGACACTCGCTACAGACCTGGCCTACGTTTGACACAAGGTACTATAGCATCTAAAGAAACCAGACATTAAGCACTGTGTTGTTTAGAGTATTATTGTTTGAGCTGCCCCACCCACCCAACCCCTCCCCAAGACCTTGTCTGAAATAAATTATGAAACACGAATTAGGAAAAAGCAACTTATTAGAAAATATCTTATATCATATATAAAATCATATTATATCTTGCACATTAAATATACTATGTCAATCTTTTGAATATCGTATGGATTCATGATATAGTGCCCTTAAAGAGACAGGTATCCTTGTATACATGCTTAGCTTTATTTACGAGTAGACCCATTGATCACTCGCATTAGTAAAATTAAGTGTCTGCAGGACCTGGCCCCTTGTTATCATGTGTCTTGAAAAATCATTCAATAATAATAAAAAACAGCAGTAATTTTCTGCTTAGTAGTATTCTCTTCAGCAGTGCTATGCTGGGAGGACCCACATGGTCTTGGATAATTCAGTGCCCTGCAGATTACACAGTAAATCTGTTTAAGAGCTCCAGTATGTAGAACTGTGGTAATAATCTATGTTCCTTATGTGGTGACGGTTGATTATTTAATGTTAGGATAATTACCATGACATGTTAGCTTATTTAGACACTACCACCATATAATTTCTATAATTACAATGTAAATATATGATTCTTTCTGTCCTAAATCACTGAAGTACTGACCCTGGCATCACAGAGATCTTCTTAATTCACCAAGCTACAGAGAACGTGGACCTCCCCTGTGCTCAGTGAAGTCTCATTGCTCTGAGAGACTACGCCTGTAATATTAAACAAGGATACTAATTTTCCTAAATCTTTAATTAAGGAAATTACAGTTCTGAAGCCTTAAAAATATACCTTTCCTGTATGAGATTTCCTGACTTGGGTGGAGTATTCTATTAAATAACACTGTGGGCTTCTTAAAAGACTATTCCCACTTTTGGCGGGATAGGTAGAGTTTTTAGTCTTTATACCATTGTAAGTCAATGAAGCCACCTCAAGCTATAGCCACCTATTCCTCTAGCTAATAGTTCCACCATATTCAAATTCTTCTCAAAAGGGATGAAGTCATGAAGCCTACCAGATGCGAAGGGGAGGAGAGCTAACATACATGAACCCCACACTTAGCCTCTAAGACACTCATTGTGCATTTATCAATTTTGTGATTTTATTACCATCCTCCTGCCTGCCCAAATGTCATCTGTTTATGACACTCATTTGTTGTGTCTTCCTAAATTTAGGGCAGCTACCACATTCTTGTGAGACACACAGAACTATCTTTGATGTTCACAAATAATTAATTAACAATAATAAACCGGCATTAAAGTCTCAGAACTTCAAACAGAAATTTCTTTACTTTTTTCATAGGAGGGACCCAAATCTACAGATAATGTCAAAATCTCTAAGACTTCCCATTTATAAAACATAACCGAAACACCGAAATCTGTAGTTTAAATATAATCGCTTAGCTACTATGATGACGGGCATGAACGAAAAATCTAAGAATGATATATCAGATGCAATAGAACAAAAACTCATGGCAATAAAGCAGAGGAGCAATGAGACATATTTTTGCAAAGAAGTGTACATCCTGACACAAACAAAACCAGAATTACTCATTGTAACGTTAAAATATGGGCCTAGATTTTCAAAATGACTAGCAATTTTGGGGGGACCCAATTTGACACATTTTGGATAAGACACCACACTGGTACTGATACACAGCCAACATGACAGCATGCTGGCAGTGTATGTCTGCACTACGAGCTCATGTAGATATATTCGCACTAGCTTTCATCTGAGCTAGCACACTAAAAATAGTAGTGTAGCCATGGTAAAATGGGCACCTATAGTGGCAACCTGGGCTTGTTGTCCTGAGTAAGTACTCATGGGATTCAAGTAAGTTTGTATTGCTGCTGCTGCCACCTGGGCTACTAAGGCTACACTATCATTAGCATGCTAGCTCAGAGTGCAAGTATGAGTATTTTTAGCATGCTAGCTAGTGAGAGTATGTCTACGCGAGCTGGGAATCACACCCTAGCTCACAGTGTAGATGAGGGGTTCTCAAGCTTCATTGCACCGTGACCCCCTTTTGACAAAAATTACTACACAACCCCAGGAATGGGGACCAAAGCCTGAGTCCGCCAATGCCCCAGTCCCACCACTCAGAACCAAAGCCCAAGCTCTACTGCCCTGGGCTGGTGGGCTGAAGCCCAAGGGCTTCAGCCCCAGGCAGGTGGCCTGTAACCTGAGCCCTGCCACACAGGGCTGAAGGCCTTGGGCTTCAACTTCATCCCTGGGTGGTGAGGCTTGAGCTTTGTCTCCAGCGGCAAGGCTTGGGCTTGGGCCCCAGCAAGTCTAACACCAGTCCTGGCAACCCCATTAAAACGGCATTGCGATCCACTTTGGGTTTCCGACCTCCAGTTTGAGAACCGCTGGTATAGTGCATGCACAGCCTTTCGATCAATTTCACCTAATAGTTAGAAATGCATCTCTACACCTGTCAAGGGTTTTTTCCCCACTTTGAACTTTATCATCCAAAAAGTGGGGACCCGTATGATCACTTTTAAGCTTAATTGCTAGCTTAAATTTGGTACGCTGCCACCAGCCAAAAATATAGTGTTTGGCACACTTCCTGCTCCCCCAAAACCTTCCCTGGGAAACCCAAGACCCAAACCCCTTGGGTCTTAAAACAAGGAGAAATAAACCATCCCCCCAGACTTTCCCCTCCCTGGGTTGCCTTGGGAAGCTACACAGATCCAAACTCCTGGATCTTAAAACAAAGAGGAATTAACCATGTTCCCTTTCCTCTTCCCGCCCCCCCCCAAGATCGCCTGGTGAAGTTTAGACTCAATCCATTGGATTCCAAACATGGAAAATCAATCAGGTTTTTCTTAAAAAGCAACGCTTTTAATTAAGAAAGAACGGTAAAAATTATCTCTGTAAATTCAAGATGAAAAAATGCTACAGGGTACTTCAGATTCATATAGACTAGAGGGACTCCCCCCCCCCTACCCTGAGATTCAAAGTTACAACAAAGACGGTAAAATCCTCCAGCCAAAAAGACATTTACAAAGTTAAGAAAAAAACAATAAGACTAATCCGCCCTTCCTGGCAAACTTACAATTTTGAAACGTGAAAGACTGATTCAGAAAAGATTGGGAACACCTAGGTGTATGGTCTGGTCCCTCTTAGCCCCAAGAGCGAACAACGAACAAAACAAACACCACAAACAAAAACTTCCCTCCACCAAGATTTGAAAGTATCTTGTCCCCCCATTGGTCCTCTGGTCAGGTGTCAGCCAGGTTCACTGCGCTTCTTAACTCTTTACAGGTAAGAGAGACATTAACCCTTAATCATCTGTTTATGACAACACCACACTGCAGTGGGAAAAAATGAGTAATTTGGGTCTCAGGCAGCAGTCAAAAGAATCTTTTATATTTTTTTTCCACAATGAGACAGAAAAGTAGAGTCAAAGTATTTGAACATTGCCTGCAGGCCTAAGAAAACAGTCAGCATGGTTATACTGTAATTTACAGCAGTACAGCCAACAGTGATGAGCCTATGTTCTCTGAGAGCAAGGTGTCTGACATTCAGAAGAGAAGCCACCACACCATATACACACAGACACTTATGTATACTACTTTACGTTGAGGAAGTGTGAGGTGAAGGAAAATCAATTTTTTTGAGCTTCTGCTGCCTTGCTTAGCTTCTTCAGTTTGAATATGGTCATATTTGCTTTTGAATCCAAAACAAAGTGATTTAAATGGTTGAAGAAAAAACATTACATTTGCTATGTGTGTGTGTTTTTTTCTTTTCTCCCTCTCCGCCTCCTGCCCCCCAACGCACTGTGTATCCAGGTATAATTTATAAGGCATAAAACAGCACCCAGGCTGCTCAGAACATTTCTTTAAGGTCTATTTTTATCTTGAGTTTTGAATAACAGGTACAAACTAAACTCTCACATTTTATAAATTAATCAGAAACCCACAAAAATAGCTACTGCCGGATTGCATTCTGTGGGGTGTTGAGCACATCCTGAAAAATTCTGAATGCCCCTAATATTCACTGAAGATATGCTTAGAGCACTCAGCACCTTGCAGGATTGTTCAATATTTTTCAGGAACAGCCCTTTAGTGCTCACTTTCCATTGAATTATTATTTGCACGATAGCAGAGCACAAAGATTTTCCTCTTTCACCAACTGATGATCAGTCCAGCCACTATTAGGTGGCAGATTTCATGAAGAAGTCAGATGAGAAATGGGTCTACAGGACAGAATTAATGAGGAGATAATAGAATCTTTATAGATGAGTTCTGGTAAGATACAAAAGGTGCTGCATCGGAGACAGAACGGAGATGTTGGAGGAGAAGCCATATAAAAATACAGACTGAGATGTTAAAATAATGCACATCTAAAGTTAGACTCCTCGATCCATATTTAAGCACTTACATAAGTAATGTGATTTTCAAAAGTTCTGAGCATTAGAGATGGTTGAAAGTTTTACACTGAAGCCAGTTTCTCAATGGAAATTTGGGTTCACAATTAAATGAATATTTTTTGTGCACAGTTTCTGCTTTCTGAGGAAAATTTTTTATTTTTTATTGAATATCAAATGCATGAAAACTGAAAATTTTCAGATTTTGGCTGAAAACTAACATTTTGAGTTGGATATGCCAGACAACATCTCCCATGATGCACCATGGTCCTCCCCCTCATCAAGAGGGGAAACTGTGGTGTATCACGTGAGATGTAGTTCATCCAGGAGACCCTGCCCATAGACAAGAATGGAAGCATGAACCACCCAGATTACACCTCCCATGAAGCACTGTAGCAGCATTTCAGAATCAAACTATTTCAGTTTTCAGTTGAAAGAGGGTTTTAATTTTTCACTAAAAAGCCAAAATTTTCTGTGGAAACACAACAAAACATTTTGCAGACAGCTTTACTATGCCTCCAGGAGTCACTACAGTATATAACCATTGAACTTCCCTTTACTTAACAAATATTATTGGAGGGCCTCCTCACTTTTGAAAATCAGGCGCACATAATTAAGTGTCTAAAGCCTAAAATCAACAAAAACGTAAGTGCTTAAATGCCAATGAATCCCATGGGATTTACACACATGCTGAAGCAATATGCTGAACAGCATAAGATTTAAGACCATATTTAAGGTCTTTGAAGCCTTAACAAGAACTAGAAATCTAAATGTGGATGGCCATTTTAGAAAAAATTTGAACTACAGGGCACTAATTACACTTTGTGGTTCTGATTCGTCTCTCAATTACATGGGCTTGAAAATCAATGGAGTGAAAGGTGAGTCAGACTGAATAGATTCCAAAAATCATCACACTGTCATGTAACCTGACTTTGGGTTTCGAAGACTGAAATAATCAAGATTTATTTTGGAATTACCAGTCTGCTACACAACGGTACTTGCCAAGCAGACAAATAGTTAATAGTTTATATTTACGGTAACTTTTTATACTATAGACTGTATGAATAAGATAATTACAAATTATCTATTATTTAAGGACTTCGTATTTGGTATCCACATATTTTGCAATCACATGCACTGGGGGGGGAAAACAAATTATTCCATATTACGATCCACTATTCTTTAGCTATGACAGAGCAAAACCAATCACTTTGTTAAAAGCAATATTAATGTAAGATATTCTATTGAGCAGTTATCCTTTGATGTACATTTCTATCAGCATAAACTATTGATTTATTGGAAACAGAGGCCCAACATGAGCTTTTAAATTCCTATTTCCAGGACTGTTTCTCATTATGAAACATCTCATTTACTATTTGCACTCATTGGAAATGGCAAACCGTCTAATCATGTTCTGAAGCAAGGTACATTACAGAACACGATCTATTTGCAAACAGCTAGTCTGTACTAATGTGTTCATTAAATATTCAAAAGGAAATCAAAAACTCCAGGTCAATAGAAAAGGACATGAATGACTCGTAGTAAATAGCCAAAATGTGTCTCAGTTCTTATGCCAGCTACTTAGCTTGTTCATTACTTGATGTAAAGAAGATACAGAGACAAAAAGGAACTGTACCAGATTGAGCAACATTTCCCCCCAATTTACTTGCAGTGAATAAATAAACCACAAAATAATGGATTAGACAGTGTATTAAAACATTAATGTATCTAATAATTGGATGGAATTTATAGTTTACTGTTTTATATCTGCATGAAAACAGAAAGAAACATGACTTTACTCTTGACCTATAGCGCAAGAATTTTAGAATTTGGATCTCTTACTTCTGTTTGTGCTAATTCTACCCAACTCTGCCATCAAAACGTTATATAATTTCACCAAGACACTTTGTTTAACGCTTGAGTCTAGACATTAAGGCTATTCAGCATTTAAGTTAAAATTCTCCTTTCCTACTCACACTCTAATAATTCTCTATAGCATCTTCTTCAACTATTGCCTGCATGGAACTTGGATTTGAATGTAATGTTAAACGGAAACAAGTTATATCATATGTTATATTGGTTCGGAATATGACATACAGGCCTAACCCTGAAGTCTTTACTAAATTTAACTCAGTTAAAACTCTCATTGATATCATTCGAACATCTGGATTTTATGCTAGAAAATTGTCTTCAGCTAGTCTGTTTGTGAGCTCGTGTCAGTAAACATTTACTCACACAAGTAGTTTCATTGAAGTATAATTGCTCATTGATGTGATTAAAGCTGCTCCATCTGGCCCACTCTGTATAAGAGACTCACAGTGCTGATTGGTGAGATGTATTTCACCATTAACAAATATGTTATCTTCCCTTTCCAATTCCTTTAGCAAGACTTCTTTTACTGGCCTTCTACCACTGCTGCTGCTACTGCCTTGCTGAACCAACCTACTTTAGAAACATCATCTTGAAGAGGTAGCACATCTTTGTTTTTAGAAATTATATTTAATTAGTGATGGCTGTCTTTGAGTCAATATTGAGAGAACCTTTACTATACAGGACCCTGGAATGCCAGGTCTATGAGGAAGCTCAACTTCATTCTC
Organism: Chelonoidis abingdonii; assembly: GCF_003597395.2. Classification (NCBI taxonomy): domain Eukaryota; kingdom Metazoa; phylum Chordata; order Testudines; family Testudinidae; genus Chelonoidis; species Chelonoidis abingdonii. The sequence goes on along the minus strand of NC_133770.1, from coordinate 103,438,621 downwards.
ATGCCCCCAAATAAGATAGGCACAACTAACCCGTGTTTAGCACAGCATAGGAAAGGCCAATCAATGGAACTGGAGCTGGGTGAACAATTCAAAATTAATAATTCAGTCAGTTGATTTCCCCTTTCCTTTTCAAGCACTCAATACACTAAAAGAATGATTTTTCTCTAGTTTATTCATTGTTCAATATTACCGATTAATTACAACAACATATCCTGATCTGTAGCTGGCCTTCTGCTAAATGGAAGTGTCAGAGCTTCTGGGCATACACCAAGTCTATCTATGCATCACTGTGCATGTCTAGCACAGTGTCACCCTCATCCTAATTAGGGGCTTTGGGTGCATCTGTAATATACATACATACATAAATACATACATAATATTTAGATGTTTATGACATTTCACTGAGCATATTCAGTTCTTGGCAGCTGTAAACTGACATAACTCCATTTACTTCAATGGAACTATATTGATTTTCGGATCTGACCCTCATTATTTAAGACATGTTCTGATTGGAAACATAGTTGTTCATTCATTTTGAGTCAATGAACATTTTACCTGTGTAAACATTCATTAACAACTTAAGGAATCAGACCTATATTTTGACCACGCTGGAACCACTTACAGCAAAACTCCATTTTTATACTGAAGTCCCAGAATGATATGAAATTTGCAGTTCCAATTACATCAAACATTAAACCCTTTATAGCAACATTGTCTGAGGTGCAGAGGGATGAAGAGACTTCACTATTAAAGGCTTCCTCTGTGGCACACACTCAGTAGGTAAGAAAAAGTGCAATGCAAATTAACCATAAACTGAGTAAGCTAGGGACTTGTAAATGTTCAGGTGAAAACAAAACAAAGAAGTGCTAAAAAGAAAGTTTAAACTTCTCCATTATCAAATCATGGCATTTAGTTCTGATATGATGTACGTTACAGAACACTGATATGTCAGGGTTCCAGAGTCACTACATTCTGTTAACAAGGAATGTCAGCTAGAATGTTTATTTTAAAGTCTCGTATCACTTCCAACCTTATGGAAGTATACTTGGTAAGATTCATTGGAGTTCAAGATCAAGGGGAAATGTCTTGACTGTCACATGAAAATGCTTGCTAAGGATTGGAAAAATACAAGTTAAATCTGCTAAATGGAGGAGTCAGATTCAATTAATCAAGAAATGACACAGCCTTTGGTTGACTAGTTTTATGTGCCTGGGAGGCTCACAATATAGTAAAAATATACCTGTCTCCAAAAGGGAAAAAGGTCTACAGAAATCCATTAGATCCGGCCTGCCTCCCCCCAGCTTGCAGGCTGTGTCATAGCATAGTAACTTTATGATAAGGAAGCCTAAGTTCTCTTGACTAGTTAGCACAACTGGACAAAAAAAAATATTTGCAAAGTGTTTGAAACATTTTTTCCATCAACTGTCAAATTAGTCCAGGATATTTTTAGCCTGTCTAATTCTACTAATCAAATATATAACACACTAATGATTTTCAACAATTAGAAAATAATCTATTCATTTTTATTATTATTCAGCCAACTGCACAAGTCAGTGATATTCCCTAGACTATACAATCTTGTCACCTGACAGTGAGCCAAATCTTACAGTCCTTACTCAGAGTATACTTCCATTATCTTTAATGAGTATGTCCCCCAGGATTTGGTGTGAGGGTCTGAGGGTGCAAGTCTGGAATCCAGGGCTGTGGGGGTTCTGGATCACTGACAATCCCTTCTTGTCACCAAGCAAGATGAGTAAAGCAGCATCTTGCTGGTCATCTGGAATGTCAGGAGGTTCTATGCGAACACCCAAGACCTGTGGCCACCTGATTGGCTCACACTTCTTACTTAAGCCAGGAAGCGAATCAGGTGGGATGTGTAAGCACTTATACAGATATCCTGCAGCTGCCACATTTGACTCTGCTCTTCCCTGCCTCCTGATACAACTCTGTTCCTGATTCCTGCTCTGTGCCTTATTCTTGCCTCTCTCCAGCTACTGCCTTGTCACCTTGTTCTTGGCCATTGGCTACCAATCTTGTCTCTGAATTTTGACAATGACATTGGCCCAACCTTTTGCTCTGGCATTTGGTACGTCATCCTAGGTCCTATCTTCAGCTTTGATTCCTGGTCCTGACTCTGGTTTCAGCCCTCTGCCTCTGCTACAGTTGACTCCAGATTTGATCCCTGCTTCCATTCTGACATGGAGGCCTGCTTTGCCCACTGGACATGACTCCTGCTCTAATCACAAGGCAAAACCGTCTATGTTCCAGTTCTCAACATTCACTCCAATTCAGAGGAGAATTTAAGAGGATTTTTGTATCCAACTGCCTCCAAATTCATTAGACACTGGGTTTTAAAACAATCATTGACTGCTACAGACAAAAAGGCAGGAAAATGTTTTTGCATCTAGACGTGATAAACCAAGGGCTTTGTGCTAGAATGAATCTGTCAACAGTAAAAGTAAATCCCTCGTTTTATGGAATCACTTCTCAATACATCTTGGGTTAACACCAGAAATGTAGGTACATTCCTAACAGCCATTACCTGGTTCCTGCTGTGCAGAGTAAACGAAGTAAAATATATACAGCATAAATTTGTCTAAATTTATTTCCTAAGCCAAAATATATGGTGTTTTGAATATACAATCTGAGTATTGTATATCAAATCTAACATATTGTTAGACACACACACACACACACACACACACACACACAATGAATTAGATTTATAGAGGAAAGCTATTGCTTCCTGAGTTGAATAAGTGACTGTGGGATAAACAGAATGAGAAGCAATATATAAATGGTGTTCTTTATTATAGCATTGTCCCTGTTCATTCCCTCTTCTTCTTAAGGTGACACTTATCAAGATATGCACCAGTGTAGCATCAACTAGTTATGTTAAACTGTGTACATCACTGTACCGCCCCCCTTAAAGCAGCATTTAATACAGGAATGTAAGTGCTATAAAGGTAAATGTCATGTAAAGTTTACTGTCAACTTGAAAAATCACATTTCTCTCTGAGAATTTTATACATTCTATAGTTACAAGTCACATCAAAGATAAAAATAACCAATAGTTTATATTTCACATATTTCATTTTCTTTTTACTTTATATGTAAGACCTTTCTTCGTGTACACTCAGTTTCACTGATCCCCTTGAACAATCAGTTATTTCTCTATTGCTGAAAAGACCCTATGAGTAAAGGAGCAGAAAAATGCTAATATAACTTCAAAGGGATTTAAATTGTGTCCACACACACAAAGTGATCTATCAGAAACCATATTTTTTTAAAATCAGATTTACATCAGCTGAGGATTTGGGCCATAGATTATTTTTTTTTTAATAGAGGCAAACAAGCAGATCAGTAACAGCAGTCTCAGCTCTCTACTTTATTATATTTTTCTTGGCAATGCAGTCTTATCATTTTCTATTCCCTACTCCATATCTTTATGTTCCCTTAAATTTAAGTCTAAGAAAGGAAAATATTCATTTTAAATATTCACGATGCATATTTTCCTTCCAATGACAAAGTTACAGTGATTAATCATAACTTCTACTGCAACACTAGCAATAGGGTAAGAATGGATGAGATAAAGATGGCTGCAATAACAAGGAATGTCTGACATGGTGACAATTATTGTACCTTCCAACATGGTTATTTTGTCTAGTAAGTAGTAATTATTAAAATTTTCAGACTAGGGACCAAGATTTTCAAAAGTGACTAGTGATTTTAAGTGCCTCAAATTTTGGGTATTCAACTCAAGACACCTCATAAGGATCTGGATTTTCAGAAAGTGCTCATCACATGACATTCTGAAAAACAGAATTGGGAACACACCATCACTAGTTATTTATTAAAATCCTGGCTGACATGTCTGAAAAAAATTAGGCACTTAAATCAATATTTAGGCACTTAAATACCAACAGCTTGATCTTCAGAACTACTAAATACAAGCAACTTTCACAGAAGTCATATGAGAGGAAAGATAGGGTTAAGTACAGAACTGAGCACTACAGATATAGCCCAGAAGCCAGCCTCTACCCCCATACCTTCTAGAAACACACAGAAAATCAGGCCACTTTTATGTAAATATCTAAAAGGACACTCAGGTTCCTAACTTTAAACATACATGTTTAAAAAAATTGACTGAATAATACTGTATGCTTAGCCAACCAAATGTATTCACAACAAACGTAGAAAAACAGATTAAAATGCAGGTCAAAGACCTCTTCTACAGCCAAGTGTAGTGACAGTCAGGATTCAGGTGAAAGAATCACTCAGCTGTGCACGGTCATTCTTAAACCTATGCCACTCACAAGATGACAATTTTATGTAATCCCATTCATCAGTATAAAGTTATAGTAAAATACAATAATTAAACTCTCACATTAAGGAACAAGTCTGGATGACAAGCCACTTATTTATTTCAAGATTGCCTGCAACTTTTTATTTCAAATAACGTGCATGGGAAGATAGATTTTACATATGGCCATATGCAAAAGAAACCTATTTCACTAACTCATAGTTTGTTCACTGGAAGCTTGTCATTAACTGAAAAGTCAAGACTGACAAAGCAGTGAGGAACAGGAGACAGATAGGGAAAATATTTAATCGGGCATTAAGTGAAGAAAAGCAGACAATTTATATATAACGAAAAACATGGTAAATAACTATGAATTGAGAAATAGAATATCTTTTCTACTTCAGATACTGGAAAACAAAAACCACACTGCCCCACTTATTCAAAAACAAAGGACTCTGGTCCTGTGAGTAAAAATCAGAAGAATTCTTAGGTAATGTGTATGTTATGCTTAACGCAGGTTTGCATTTTTCAAGTCTAACAGGGACTAAACTCAAGTAATATTAAGATGAAGATATCTGTAATAAATACTAGTAGTATTTGTAGGTTTAATGCTCTCAGGTATGTGTGTGCATGGGTGTTTGTATGTAAATCTTTGATTAGCCAAAGGTCTCGAGGGACGCCATAAAGCTCCCAATAATCATGAAGGAGCATTTTAATGCTCAAAGACTCATCACACAAAGCCTCTGGGGATATGTCTGTCTTTCAGATGAGTTTTATTTTACAGGGATTTTGACAACTATGATTTTACTTTGTTTTATACCTAATTTAGATGGGGAAGAGCTTCTATCCTCCTCCATTTTGTTACTCCACTAAAGGAGAGACAACAACTCAGATCTTCATCATATTAATGTGAGTTGTAGAGACCAGCCTACCTCACCTGCCCTTCCAATGTATTTTGGAAACTCCACGACATGTACCCTTTAATCTTTTTAATATGAGTCAGAGACTGAACCTTGCAGATACAGCCCAGAGACCCACCTTTACCCCACCTCTCTAGAAACTCTTTGTATCAATGCTATAACATTTCATACAACTGATTATAATCTTTGTATCTGCCAATTTCTTTACAGAGCGAAAGAGAAACTGGACCGTATATATCAGTTTGGTACCCTGCATCCAACACGTGATAGCCATCACTTGCTCCCACATCCCTCAGGACAGCTGCCACAACACATGACATCTGTTTCCAGCCAGGGCTGAAGTCAGACTTGCATCAACTGCTGACAAATCTGGGACCCACACCAATTATTACTATCTAACCCATCCCCTGGAGTAGCACCCCTAGAACAGCTCCATGCCAACTACTATAGGCTCAGGCTGAAAGCAGTTCTGCTCCACACGTTGCTCCCTGAGAATTCAGACCATTTACTCAGATAGTGTACATTTTCTGACAACTGAACTAGAAACAGATGACAAAGGAACACACCAAGGAAAGTTATTTTTTATAGCAGCTCTTTAGGAAAAAAAAACATTAGGAATATTGTTAGAATATAGTTAATTGGAGCACAGGATACCTATGGCCATTCTATTTATGGTAAGCAAGCAGCATTCAATACAAATATGCAGTGATAAACCTAGCATTTACAAGTACAATGAGACTGTGTTTTTGTTCAAGGCCCTGGGTAAGTAGTGTCTCTGGTACTTGAATAATATGAAATTATTCAAAAGACTTGTTTGACTTTGGGTATTAAATAATACAGTCTTTACTCAGACTACACTTTCAAAAGCTTTGGTGGTAGGGAGTCTAGCTTGAGTTAGGACTGAAGGATTTGGTTCTTAGGAAAATAAAGGATTTAGTGTTTCCACAAGACTAAATTTGAGTATGATTTGTGCTGTGCACCTTTTTCTTCTTTGTGTGCTTTGCCATTTGGAAATGTGGAAGATATTCCCCATGTTCAGCCTCAATAGATTTATTCAGTGTGGTCATTAGAAATGAATAGGGAGAGGCTCATAACTCATAAGGATTCAAACCTGGAAGGTACTAGATGTCTCAAATCTCAGAGGTGATTTAAAATTCTATCAAATGAGCTGAAAAAGCAATCCTTAATCCTACACTGATGGGATTTTCTTTTCTGATCTCCAACAAATACTCTCTCCTCTCTTAAAATGAAAAACAATTGTTTAAGAAAAACAAAGAAAGAAGTATGTCTACATAACCTAATTAATTTGCCTGCTAAAGCAGCCATAATGATTCCTAGGAAGAAGGATCATTTTAACACATGTATGAACTCTTGTTCTCCTTCATTTCAGTATAGTCTGGAATGCTATTCTTTCACTCTCTCTCTCACACACACTCTACAATACCCAGTACTGTTATTGGAGGAGGGGGTATTTTCAGTTGCCAGTGATATTTTACCCTTATTTAGGATGCATTTAACTTTTTATTTAGAAGTTCAGCTTTGGATTTACTATATTTAACTGCAGCAAAGAGAAATTCTAAGAAAACAGCAACAGCCCCAAACCTGCTCAATAGCTGATTAAATTAGGAACCTGGGCAACCAGGGGAATTTCCATTCAGTGCAAACACAACAGATAAATATGGCATGGCAATATCTACTAATGTCCCTCAAAAAACAAAAAATTTGGGCTTTTCAGCTAAAAGCTGATCTAGACCAATCAAGACTAAATACATATATGTAGTGTTAGAGATATATTCTTTACAGAAAGAAAACAAAACAAAACAAAAAAAAACAATGTTCTGCTCCCCCATTTTATGATCTCAATTACATAAAGATTTACATACGTGCTTAAGTATCAGAGGGGTAGCCGTGTTAGTCTGAATCTGTAAAAGCAGCAGAGAATCCTGTGGCACCTTATAGACTAACAGACGTTTTGGATCATGAGCTTTCGTGGGTGAATACCCACTTCGTCAGTGTTCATGAATAATTCCATTGTATTCAGTGGTTTCATTCATTTGCTTAAAGTTAAATACACGTGTATGATTTTATAGGACCAGGATCTATACAGGAAAACCTTCAGAGTCGATTGAAGCCTCTGTGTCATCTGTTACAGTGTGGGGAATATGTCTGTGTCCAGTTATGAATTCCATGAGGTTTTATTAACTCTTGTACCAGTCATTATGAATTAGCTCATCCATTTGATACCAGGAACCTGCATGTAGTGAGAAGCTGTGTCTTGAAAGGTGTCACAAAGCAATCAAGCTACCTTCATCATCAAATATCACTCACCAGCTTGAACAATGGGGGTTCTGCCAGCAAGGCCTTTTGATTTTGAATAGAGGGTTGCTTCTCAGAAATCTGTTTAGGGAGAAGGAGATTGGAGCATACAAAATCCCCAGCAGAAGGACAGTGAGAAATCAATGACACAGACTGCTCTTTAAAAGTGACATGCTCTCCAAGTAAAAAGAGCCACTCCATTTCAAGAAACAGAAAATACAACTGGAGGAGGGAGAGCAGGGAGTACTTGTTTCCTCCATCTCCCTTGCCCCTCCCCCCGGCAAAGGGAAGGGGATTGTGTTCATTGTTTGGTTTAGATCTGCAACTCTCCTGTGCTTTCTGAGAATACAGTATGTGTGTGATTAAGAAAGCTCTTGTGCAAAAGCCTATGCTCCTTACCTTACCTGCCATGGTTTAACTCTTCAGGATCCCATAACCCCGAGTGTCCATGGGAATGGAACTCTGAATAAATGGCTGGAGAGGATTTGGGCAATTCAGCACTGGTTTCAGGGCCTAGTGAGGCTGGATGGCAGAGTCCCACATCCCAAGAAAGTTAGCCAGACAATGAGTCTTTACCTCACAATATGTCCGAAAGGCCAAACTAGACTGGACTCTTCTAGGCTCAACTCGCTGAAAACACAGGGGTTCCAAAAGTTAAGTCTGATTAACTCAGTCTGATGACTATCTACTAGCAGGAATTAGGGTTGTAACACCCTGTATGGTCTACCTGTTCACATTTGATGCAATTCGTATTGCTGGCTATATGATGAATATAGTTCTAACTGGTCCAGGGCTCCTTTCCGTGAGAATTTCCTGTTGCCAAACGCCTATTATTTTCATTGATCCTACAAAGATTAAGTATGGAAGTAACTTGACTCACAGAAATAGTGCCAGTGACTTCTCAATATATCTAGCCCAGTGAGTAACGTCTTGGCAGGATTGGGCCTGATGGGAGCAGCATCAGAACCTTTAGATGCTCTGGATCATTTTTGTTTGTCCTTGACTGGTTAAAATCTCCATTATGGGTGAGCTGCTGTTTTCACTGGAGGGCCACTTCTCTGCTCCCCATGCTGGTCTGCGGTGCTCTGTGTTCAGTCAGGCCATTGAATGTCCTTTAAATCCTTTCCATATTATAAATTTCTAAATACAAGTAAATGAAATTTTAAAAAGCCTCGACACCAATATCTGGGTACCTTGTACGAATCCCATTTAACTTTTCAAACAAGGAATGATGGCCAAAAATGAGTTGGCTGAGGAGATGCACAAACACCTGATATATCAGTTTGTGTCTTTATTTTTAATAATAGTGTTTCCTCCATCGTGGATTTGGTAGCACATCCCTACCAGCTGGGAAAATTTCTATTGTCATTATAGAAAAATAAATGAGTTGTTAAAAAAAAATTTAAAAAAATTAAAAATAGGATACATTTTTTAAAAATTGAAAAAAACAGGGTAAAAGCATAGAAATGAAAATAGCTACTGGGTTATAAAGAGTTTGGAGACCTAGATAATGACCCCAAAATGAAAAAACAAACAAAAACAACAACCAGGAAACAAATTCTAGACAGTTTGTGTCATGGTGTTATTGTAGAATTACTTTGTTAGTAAAGTGGACACTGTAGTCATGGGCTTTGTTAGGATTTCTTTTAGATTACTGATAAGGCATCAGATAACACAGGCTTATCAGCTTTATTAGTCAAAGAAAAGAGAAAAACAAGGAAAGGTAAAGGTTAATAGATCACCAGTCTGGGCAAACAGGTTGGAGCTTCACTTCTGTTCTAACTTTCTCTCTCTCAAAGTTGAATTTTTATTCCCTAGCTTGTTTACAATATTTTACTTGATCATTTTATTTTGTAGTTGGTTACATACATGCCAAAGCACCGGCAAGATGATTCATGTCCCCGATACATTTCCATTCTATATGCAATACAAAGCTCATCTGCGAGTAATTTTTCTCAGCATAACTGTAGGAGAGTTTATGGGAGTTTGGTTCAGGATTGCTACCTAATTCAGTTCCTTCAATCATGCAGTTAAACTACCCTTTGCAGCTGCAAAAATAGGTCATGAGCCATGCCCTAGATTCATTTCTATTCCTTGTTAAAGCATGCCTTACATGAATTCAATATACTTAAAGTCGTATACACTTTTTAGTCTCATTTGACGTAATTGTAAGGGAGGTTGAGAACTCGAGGCCTATATGGAAACAGTTTTATCTGGATTCACAGGATGGCAACTGATTCAATGGCTAAGCCAAAGTAGCATCCAAAGATGCAGCTGGAGTTTTCTACTGAGGCAAAAAGGGGAAGACTCACTAACCACTTTCAGAAAGTTGCTTAGTGTTGGAGATGAGTAGGGATGGTGTAGGAGTGTTACTTGGTAGTGTTCGGAAGCTTTCTCTTGTTCTCAATGTGAAGAAAATCAGCACAGTGAAAGAAGCTGGATTTGACAAGATTTTGCCAAATATTCAAACCTTAATTATCAAGTAACCTTTGGATAATGATTTAGGGATCACTTCAAAAATGCAGTGCAGATGTCTATAATGCTTGCAGATATTACATTAATTGAAAAGTGAATGGGAATGATTTTATTTTATACTCAAAAAAAATGAACTAACAATTCATTTTGGTTTTTTTCCCAGCCAGTTCAGTTTTTGTAATTAGAGTGCCAGTAAGTAGTAAGTGTAAATAGAGCATGTCACAAAATGGTTTCTTTCCTGCCCCCAAGTAAAAACTTCACTTTTCTGGCAAAAAATGAAAAACTAAAATGCTACTGTGGTGCCTCATGGAAGTTATAGTTCCGGTGCCTATTCCCCATTCACTTCTACAGGCCAAGCTCCCTGGCTGGACTACATTTCCCAAGATGCACCAAGAGCCACTCTTGCTGAGACATTGTGGTATATTGAAGGAGTCCCTGTCCACATAGCATCCTGGGAGATATAATTTGGCTGTGGAACCCAGCCAATAGAGGAGAACAGGGGCATAATGCATCCAAACTATAATCCTCATGAGGACTGTGGCAACGTTTCCGAATGAAATATTTTTGGTTTTCTGGTTAAAATAAAATATTTTTGGTTTCCCTGGAGGTGGGTGGGTGTGGTTTTTGTTGTTGTTTTGGGGTCTTATGGACAAAAGTTGAAATTTTGAAAAACAGTTTCAATGAAATCATTCAATTAGCCTTTCTTGTAACTGAGAGCAGAGCTACACTACCAGCTACCTTGGCACTTGTCCATCAGCATAATTACTCCATCTCAGCAAGAGGCGGAAGCGATGTGTGTGGGAGAGCATCTCCTGCAGACATAGTGCGGTCTGGACACTGCTTTAAATCTATATAACTTGCGTCTCTCAGTGGGGCATCATTTTCACACCCCGAGCAACATAAATTACATAATTACATCAGTTTAAACAGTAGTGTAGACCAGCCCTAACAGTGGACACAATCCTGGACCCTCTAAAATCAATAGGTGTTATGTGTGCTCAGCAACGTGCAAGAGATTATCACAAAAGAGAAAGAAGGATTACACAGGTGAAGTAGCACAAAGGACATCGAATATCCACATCAATTAATTAATGCAAATAATATTGAAGGCAGACTCCAAAAACCCTACTCAATCTGTAAAGTCACATAAGGGGTGGAAGAATGGCACATTGTTTCTGCCCAGCTTGACAGGCAGAGGGAATGTTTTGGGGACAATTTCCATAGGAAAGGAAGAGTTGTTTCAAGCAGATATTTACACACATCAAAATCCTCCAGAAACCCCCTCTTAGGTTCAAGGACGGGGAAAAAAAGCAACAATAGCGAAAGCTCCTGAAATACTTCGATCTCCATAATTTTTTCTGCATTGTGTAAATAAAAAACTTTCATAAAAAGGTTTATCTTCTTAGATTACAATGATACAGCTACGACTGTGTAAATTCATGTTCTTTTAACCATCTCTTGAAGAAAAATATCATTATCCAGTGAAATAATGGCCCAAAATCTTCCATTGACTTTAATGCAGCTCTTAATCTGTTTGTAATCAATTCAGTAGATTTTTTTCCTTTACTGATTTTTTTTCCATCAAATCATTTAATTAAATTATTTAATAGAACAAAATAAACTTTTTCTTTCCAGTTATTGAGTCACTGTTGGCCCTTCTGGCTTGTCCATTGAGTAAATTATTTGATGTCCTCAAGACTCTCTCATCTCTTTTAGGTATTCTTGACCTTTTGGGACACTGCTGTCCAGACAGAGGAAGAATTAAAGCCTAGAGGAGATATGAACAGCGTATATGTTTCACTCAGGGGCACCTGAGCTATTTCATTAGCCCTGTCTACACTAAATAATTATTGCAAGAAAATCCTACTACTTCAGGTATAATTTCAGCTGAATCAGTATTAGTAATGATGTGAACCTTCTGGTAGATTGTTCTCAAATTCTAGCATTTTCAGGAATATGTTAATATATCCTGCCTTTATATTTGTGTTGTTGTGGTGTTTGGTTGTTTTTTTTTTAATTAAGAGGACACCACTTGGTCTCTTCAAATCCCATGGGTTTCCTAAACTCATTCATCTTGGGATTTCAAAAAAAGAGTTTCATGCTTTCCCCACCTCATAAAATAAAATAATTGAAAATATTGATATTTAAACTGTCCTCTAGACAGAGTATTCAGCATTACCAACCCTATGAGATGAATAGGAGTGTTCACACCCCTGTTTCAACTGTTACAGATTCTGTCTGCAGTGGAAGCAGTATTTGATTTATACTAGGTTCACGCTGAAAGGGCTAGGTAAATTACATTTAAAATTAAAGGTTAGTGTCTCCAGATTCTTATTAACCTTACAGAAGAGAGTTAAATGCTCTTTTTTCCTCTCCCATTCCCAGGGCCGGTGCACGGATGTTTCGTGCCCTAAGCGAAACTTCCACCTTGTGCCCTCCCTGTCCCCGAGCCCCTGCCCTGTGGCAGCTCCCCCTCTCCACCCTGAAGTGCCTTCCACCCCTGCGGCAGCTCCCCCCTCTGCCCTGAGGGGCCCCCCCCGCGGCATATCCCCATCTCCCACCCTCCGCCCTGAAGGACCCTCCCCACCCCAGCTCTCCCCTGCTCTGTGCACAAGCACGAGCACCTGGAGCACATCATTGCTGCTTCACTTCTCTCGCCTCCCAGGCTTGTGGTGCCTAAGCTGATTGGCACCGCAAGCCTGGGAGGTGGGAGAAGTGAAGCAGCTCACCCCTGTCCCATCTCCTCCTCCTCGAGCAAGCCATTGCTGCTTCACTTTTCCTGCCTCCCAGGCTTGCGGCACCAGTCAGCTTAGATGCCGCAAGCCTGGGAGGCAGAAGTGAAGCAACCAATGCGTGTTCAGGGAGGAGGCCGGGCAGGGGTGAGCTGAGGCAGGTAGTTCCCTTGCATGCCCCGCCCTTACTTGCTGCAGGCAGCCCTTCCCGCACTCCCCTGCCCCAGCTCCCTCCACCTAAATGCCGGCAACAATCAGGACGGCCCAAAGATCCGGCCGGAAAACGGCGCCCCCCAAATCCTAGTGACCTAGGCGACCGCCTAGGTTGCCTAAATGGTTGCATCAGCCCTGCCCATTCCCAGATATGCCACTTATCAGCTGTTGCCTTGAGGGTGTTTGGAAATCACATGCTAATAGAAGGTGTATAGTTTTTTAGTTAACATTTGTAATACTGATTTTATATTGGTTGGGGTCCTGATCCTGCAAACCAATATTCATGTGAGTAGCCCCACTAAACTCAATGGGTCTCCTCAGCTGAATGTAGTTACTCATGTGTGCATGCCTTTGCAGGTGTGACTCTAAATTAGTGAGCTTTAAACACTGAAAAAATAAGTAAAAGAAATGAAAAAGACAAATTTAACCACACCTGACCCCTACTTTGAGATAAACAGATCCTTCCTGCTCTACCAAACCTAGCTCAGCTCTTCCTATGTAAGGGGAAAAATCATTTTGCCTAATTCATAATTATGTAGTCTCAGACCAATTAAGACTAGACATACACAGTATTTTGATGCTAAATAGTGGGCATTTCATTCGTCTTAGATGCTTTCATAAGAAAATGGTTGTGACCTTAGAAATAGTAAAATATAACAAAAACAACAGTCCGCTATCATCTTTAGCTCAACTTACGGAACAGTAATGGAAGTGTCTCCCCCCTCCCACACACACATACTTTTCTCTAACTACTGACATAATGAAAGCTTTATGTTGCATTGTTACATTATATTGTTTGCATTTTCTAATTCCTGCAGCAAGAGCTACCTAATTAGGAAGACCAGTGCAGACGTCTACAGTATTACTATTTAATAATGTTAGTTTATCTTTTAATTAACACACTATTCTTTCCCATCTAATTAATTTTTTCTGCTGCATAGATAAGTCAGAAACATCATCACAAGGAAAGCTGGAAAAGGAAGTTTGGAGGACAGTTTAGAAATAATATTGTTGTTAGAAGTTATATTTGATACACACATTCTCTCTCTCTCCCCCCTCATCCATCTCTGCAAGGTTTTTGTGATAGAGGACAGAGTTCACTTCCAGGGATAGTAAAAAGATTCTCCTTCCGCTGACAAAACTTATTTCATAACCTTCCCCCCCCATTCTTCTCTGTTACCCTCTTTCTGTTCTACCTTATCTCTAAAAGTAGGTAGGATTCTTTATTTTATACACATCTGCATTTTCATAATTGAGTATTTTAGAGCTAATTTCAGAATGTGAAGGCATGAAGAGATCACTTAAATGAGGGTGAGAGAGTAGGGTGGAGATTACAGGTGTGCACTCAAGATAAAGGATGAAGTCATAAGTCTTTCAAGAATGCATGTGCAAGACAATGAAAATGTCAAACCTTCATGGAACATGTTGGCCAAGTCAAGTGTCTCTTCCACATAATTTAGCATTAAAGTTGCCATCTTTCCAGTAACTAGACCCCAGCCTCATTTTGTGGGCAGAAAAAATTGGGAGGTATAAGGAGGGGCTAGGCAGACATAATTCAGGGCCCATTTTGTCCATCATTGCTCACAATAAATAGCACTTTACTTTTCAAGTTGTCCCATTGATTTCAGGAGTGGCAAAGGAGACTACTCACAGAATGCAGTGCTAGTTAGCGTGATGAAGGATGGCAGAATTTCCTTTTTTTCCCCAGTAACTTGGGAAGAACCCCATTTGTCATTTCCCTCTGTACTATTAAAAATACCTTCCTATAACACTGACACAAAAGTACTTGGCACTATTTCTGAAGCTTCAACATCTGAGTCTCTCTCACTTGGTGCTTAGATTCAGCTTGCACACTTTTTTCAATGCATGTTAAATTTGCTGGGGGGAAAAAATATCTGGGCACCAAAACAATTTGTGAATTGGCTAATTCATTCAGCTCACTTTTTGCTCGCTGGCCATTGACAACACAGGGAATGTGTTATCTAATGGTTCTTTCTGGACTTAAAATCTAATAAACTAAGGGAGTAAATGTCAATACTTTCCAATAAGCCTATTCCTTCCGTAATGGCCTCCTCCTTTCCTCTACTTGCCTATCATGTTTCCAATAAATAACTGATATCACTTTTATTCTTATACTCCAGAATAATCACTTATTAAATATTAATTTAATAACTAATATATAGAATAAAATGGAAGAATCAATAAAAGTAACATCCCAGCAACTCTCCAAAAGTTACTTGTACACTTTGGAATCACTCTCACGAAAGCATTTCACATGACAATGCATACTGTGCAGAACCTTAAAGAAGATTAATGGTATATGCTATATCAGTAAATCTTTACAGATCACAAAAACTGAATTCTCCTACGGTGTTTTAATGATTGCCCTTTTCCTCTCCACCTGGCACCCATTTGAGGCTCATTCTTTCGTTTTATCTTAATCAGACTCAATTTAATGCTTGAGGAAGATTTTATCCTTGCAGTGTCATCTTGGATTATTAAATCCATAGGATTAGTCAAAGATCTAAGAACATCTCCCAGAATGTGACGTGGTGGTTGTGATGAATCTACATTAGTAGTTCTTTTTAAGATACAACACCTTGTCAAGTGTGATTATACATTATTTAAATAATTACATGGATTCTACTCAAGATTTGTGTTTTGTTAAATATCTAATACCTTGGCAGACAAAGTAAGACAGCCACTCATTAGCACCACAGTTGTGTCAGATTTTGATTGCATTTACACTGACTTGAACAGTCTACAAAAAAACAAAGATAAAAGAGCAACAGAATTGTTTCAGTTTAATCAAATCTCAAAGTATACAATAATTCTTTTAAAAATCTGTCTTCGGGTGTGCCAATATTTAGGATTCTCAATCAATTCTAACTCTTCTTGAACCTTGTCATTCTCATTGTAGTTGCTGAAGTGACTCTTGGAAAACAGAAAATTACGTGCTGTACTGAACTCACATATTTCCTGTCTTCCTGAATGACAGCTAACCTAGCATTGAAAAAATATTTTAAAACTAGCTCCAATCCAAATAGAAGATAATAACTGTGCCTGTAGACTTGTGTTCCCTTCACAATATCAGAAACCTGAGAATTCTGGAGCTCTGGAAGTATTTTTATTCTTGGTTATTTAATAACTGATAAAAAAAACGTGTGTGTCCATCCCAGACTCTGAGGGGCAAATTTTCAATGGCATTTTGGTATCTAAAAATGCAGAAAGGCCCCTAGAGAGATTTTCCATATTGTCAGGTGCCTAACTCCCACTATGGTGCTCTTGAAAAGTCCACATAGGCACCTGCATCTTTAGGTACCTAAATACCTTTGAAAATGTAGCCGTGAACTCCCTCACAAATTTTAATTCCGAAGTAAAAGCTCAAGCGCAATGGGCAGCTTCTCTCAGCATAAAATAAATCAATCCTAGCAAACAAAATGATCCCTGTACTGAAAGCAACAAAGCCTGTCCAACCCACAAGTCAGATCCACACCACACAATTCCTCAGGGAAAAGAGGAGCCCGCACTCTGATCTGCACGTCAGCTGATTCAGGCTCTAGAACACATTCACAAATGGCAAATACCCTAACACAGAATGTTCTGTATTCAGCTACTTGTCTTTTCTACTGAGGAAACTGAAGAGCTTTTGCTGATCTGAACTCTGGCAATACAGCACACAGAGAGAGGTAGAAGAAACCAGGTCCCAAAACATTTACAGCATTGTAAATTAACACTAACAGCATTGTAAATTAACACTAACACTATCATCCAGAAACTGATTGGCAGCCAACTCATATCATGAGGAACTGATATAGCATAAAACTCCACCTAGTAAGTGGGTAGCCACATTTTGCACTAGCTTCAGCTTCCAAGTGGCATCAGTGTGAACAGCCCATGTAGAGTGCACTATAGTAATTCAAACCCAGACTGTCATAGCTATCCATGTGCTTTGTCAAAGTCCAGAGCAGAGAGAAAAGTTTGTGCTATTCTCAGTAGGAGATGGAAAAAAAAAAACAAACCCTACATCCTCCGCCACAACCAAACCAAAAAAAAAAACACGACACCCCACTACTTGCAGTCACACACATGCGCACACACTCACACAAACCCAAACCAAATGAAAAAAACAACAACACTATTTGTGGTCACAGGTGCCACCTGGCACCCAGTAGCATCCAAGGACATAACAGCACATCTTCATTCAGAAATGCTGATCTAAACTCCAGCTGCTTCTCCGAACCTTCGAACACTGTCTGAGTGATCTCTGGACTGAGCCTCAGCTAGCTAACCCCTCACCCAATGTCACGTAGGCACTGGGATAGTCATTCCATTTCACCAGCTGGGATGGAACTGCTTGTATTTGTTGCACAACACACTGATAATTATTGAGTGTCAAGTCTTTCTGGCCCTCCTCCCCACCCTCCACACTCCTAGTAGAATAACCACCTTCTTGGTTTATGAAATGTTAGCTGCAACCAAACAAAATCCTGATTTATTTACAGAAAAAGGCTCACATTTAAAGGTTTCTTTCACACAACAGGCTAAGATACACAGAGTTATCTCCTAAAAGAGTACTCTTTTAGTACTAATATACAAAGAAGGGAGGCCCCAAATTGATTTTTGTAGCACTTCCAATCTGCAATGAAAAGTGACATTTTGCTAAACAGGCACATTTAATAAATGTTTGAACTATGTATGTCTGTATTAAATCTGATCATATCTGTTTAACAAGATATATTTTATATAATGGAATACTTGGAGGTGGTTTCCTGGGGAATCCTGTTTGTTGGTTTAAGATTATGTTGTCATACAGATCCAGAAAGCACCATATAAATAATGATTATCATCGAGACTTTTTTTTAAAAAAAAAAACATGTTTTAATTTTATGTTGTTGTGTGCCTGGAGAATAGGAGATTTATACATAAATAAAAAGTTATTACAAGTTATGTTGTTTAGTTAGCGAAATTAATCCCAGTTCCTGCAGCTGATTATATATATTCTCCTTCCCCCGCCCCGATTAAACCACACAACTCTCATTTATGTGCACCTGTTGAGGACAAGATAAGGCCCCTTCATTTAACAGTTCAGGGTTACATTTTTCAGCAGTTGTGTTCACAGCAGATCAGTCAGAAAAAAAGCCCTTTCAATCCTGAAACCATCAGAGTAAGTTAATCAGATTTCATATTCAAGCCACAAAGGCAGAAGTAAATGCACATCCAGAAAAGGCATTTTTTTGCCCAAAAGGTGGAGGTAGGCTTTAACCATTAGGGAGGAGGATTCTTGATCACCTTTAGGCTTACTCCATTTTATTCCAACTAAGAAAAGATTTTCAAATTGCCTAACATTTGAAGCAGGGATGGTTGTAGAAAGTAAATAGCAGCTATCACAAATCAAATGGTAGGGGGAATTTAGAGTGGCAGAATGAAATTACCCAAACTGAAATTAGATTTGCTCAGGACATGTGCTGATGAAAACTGCACCAGAATCCCTAATAAGCACCTGTAATCAGCAACTGAGTTTTGGATCTCATCAAAAAGATAGGACCTCCTGTACAACAGAACTCTTCTTACCCAGATACAAAGGTGCAATCTTGTGAACCAACATCAACATTTCCATAAGTATCTCATTTTCCCTTGTTCTCAAGGCTCATTATTGACCAGCTGGGCCTTTCACAGGCCTGTGTGACATAACAGCACATGATGGCCTAGCAGCCAGTAGTAAGCTGGTGTAGCTTATACCCAGTTTTTCAACCTATGACTGTTCAGCATAGCATCAAACTCTTTTATGCTAGGACTCGAACTGTAAGAGGATGAACTGGATGGTAAATATCATAGTACAAGATTTGTGAACAGGATGACAACTATTTTAATTTAATTTATAGAATTTTAACAAATAAATGGCATTTATTTACTTTTGAACCTAAAACAACCTTAAGATGGTATGATAATTTTATCCAGTGGTAAAACACTTGCAGCTCTTCTTACTGCACGTGGTATGGGTAGATTGTGACTGGTGCCTATGCTGATCCTCAAGGGGGTGAGGGAATAGTGCAAGGAGCCTTCCTCACTTGCACCCCCTTTCCCAAGTGTTGTTCTTTCCTAGCATGCTGCAGTGTGTAGCTAACCCCAAAAGAGCAGAGGTGCAGGAACGAGTTGGGGCCCTGATGGGTGTATAGAACAGAATATACTGCATCATCTAATACTGCTCTTCAGCAACCCTAGAGCTCTGTGAGGCATTGTGCAGCTCCACACCGTACCAATAGGGGCCTTTGCCCATCAGGCACAAATGAGCTATAAATTGTAGTATTTATGTGGGCAGCTTTTCATACGTGCATAAACAGCTGGAAACTATCACTGCAACCAAATGTCAAGGTTAGTATCTAAATATTGAACATATCTCTCTACACACTACAAAGAAAAATGAGTTATAACCCCTTTCTCATTTTCAATACCTCCCCTGTATAATTTAGGCCACATACAGACACAAACAAAATCCATCTGCCCAGAAAACCAATAAAACTAGCTAGACAACTGGCTAGGCTGGTTAGACAAGATGAATCATGTATTTTTCTTTGAATATTTTGATATTTGTGTAATGCTTATTAAGTGGATCTACAGTTTACAATTTATGTTTTTAGCCTTATTGTTTAAAATCTTATTTTTTTCTCCTCTTGGGACATTTAGAGGAAATCCTGATATTTATTCAGACTACTGTGAGATACTACCTGAGGCTTCAGAATATAAATTTTCATTATAGCTTGATGATTTACTATGTCCACTACACTGTCTTGGCATGACCAGTATCTAAATTCTAGCACTTATGTTTCTTATTAGAATCACTTTGGCTCTATTTTTACATACTGCACATAGAATATTCTGTCTTGCATGTCCTTTTTTCCAAACTTTAACAACCAGGCATCATTTTGATTGTCTATAATTTATATATACATAGGAACATAAATGAAATAATACAGGATGCTAAATACATCAGGCACTGCACTGTTTAGATACAGAATGATGCCTCCTCTTGTACAGGTGAGGAGAGAGAGTAGGTGTACGGTAGATTCTGTCTCCCATCATTGATTAGCAGAAGGCAGCAATACTAGCAAGCCCATTGAGGGAATACCCGGCTATATTTTCAACACAGGTATAAACACACCTATACCAGATTGTGATGCTTACCAAAAGTACTGAGAGCTGAGGTACATTGCTATCATCTGCCCTTAGCGTGAGAAAGCTTCGTCTGTGCCTAATGTGGATTCGCTTCCCAAATCCATCAGTCATGGGCAACACAAGCACGGTCTCCCATGCCACAACGTGTCTCTGCAGGTTAGCAAGAGGCACACAATCCATTGTTTTTAATCATAAACAGGATGCCTGTTTCCTGGTTGTTTTTCCCTTATGTTCTTTTTATTTTTATAAATTTCGCAAACTCTTAATCAGAATCTGACACAAGATACAAATAGGCTAACATTGCAAGACACACAATGCAAAACAACCAGACAGAGAGAGAACCATCTGTTACTCCTGCCTGAGAGGAAACTGTCCGTATCAGGTCACCTCCTGATTATCTGCCTTAAGAACATAATTTTCAGTATAAACACATAACTCCTTTAATATTATACATATCTACATTTTGCAATGATTGTGATGACCAAAGGGCTTCTGGCTTTCAATAGAGACCCCACTTGCCACTATTTAGTGAACTATTATGCATATATCTGACCCAGGGGATCCCTGTGCCTCTTGTGCCCTCTTCTAGTTGATACTGAGAGTACCTGTCAAACAGGTTCTCCCCCTAGGGTCCAAAAAGCATACTGTTTCTTTAAACACACCTCTTCACGCTCCTATTACAGCGGAACATTCCAATGTATGCTTTTAAATTAATCACCATTCAGCAAAGCACATAAGCATGTGTTTCACTGAACAGAGACTGACTGCTGAACCAGGGAATATGGTACTCTTACTGGCATGGCTCAGCAGCTCTCCACTCCCCTGATGCAGCTCAGCCACAAACAGGTCTGAATGAGCTCAATGATTTGTGGCATATTTCACCTGGCTTCATTTTTTCTTCTACAAGTGTAAGTCAGTTCTATTTCTATGCAACTTCTACAGTATAGTTAGGCTGTTAGTTGTACAGATATTATTTCATGTCATATTTACAAATGACTTTACTGATATTTCATTAAGATGGGGGTGCAGGAATAATGCTACTCTCAGTTACCACTATGAAGTATTAAGCCATGACACCTGGATGCTTTTTATTGAGTAACAGACTTCTGAGGAGCACTAAGCATTTGCTTAAATAGTCCTCCTCAGCTTGGATCACTTATTGCATAAATTTCAAGACTAACTTGCTTTTCTAACTGCCAAGATTGATGCTGAGGTACTTATGTCACTTGAGCAACAAATACAGTGTTTTCTGGATTATAGTGTTTGTATCCTTTTTTAGTGGTGGCATATAACAGATCATAATTCATTGATTTAATATTATAATAGGCTCATCCATTTCAATTAGGAAACATTTAAGGTTACTTACCTCTGGCACAGTAATTCCTCCATATTTTGACATATCACCTTTGAGAGAACCAAAAGGCACATTTTAATCTCCCCCTTGTATTCCCTCATGCTCACTGTGGCCCTGAGTTCATAGAAACATTACAGCTGCCCAGAAAACTGAATTTCACTTCGATGAGAAATGTCAAGATTTTGGAAAACTTTTAATCCCAAACTGGGATGAAAAACCAAAACCTCAAAAATTTTCACTGAAGTAAAATTGTGTAATATTTTGTTTCAGAAACACCAAGATGTTCCTGTGCTGGGAATGTGTTCCCGTTTCTGAAATGAAATATGTTCCCAAGGAACCTGGAAGCCTAGAAATCCTGGGAACTTTGGCCCCATAGCAGCCTCCAGGCAGACTACTGAGGAGCTGGAAGCCTGGGAATTTGGATATTTTGAACGTCCTGGTTCAAACGCAGCTGAAGAGCTGGTAGCCTGCAGCCCCCAGTTCTGAAGCTCCCCACTGCAACAGCACCAAGTAACCTGGGAGGCTGGGCTGCTGGGGAGGTGGAGGATCGAGCTGGCAGGAAAATAGGCAGGAGTCTGTTAGAAAGTTGCCTGAATTCCATTGGAAGCTTTGTTGACATCAGCATGTTCCCACAGAATGTTGTCATTCCAAGAAATCAGCATTTTTCAATGGAAAACTGTCTCATCAGAAAATTTCTGACCACCAAAAACTTATAGACATGGGTCTACTTTTATTACCATCTGAAATGGGGGAAAAAACCTTCTGTTTCATTGTCTAATACCAGAACTGGTATTGTATTTCATATAAACTTTCCATTTTGTTTTGCAATACATAGAGTAACTGTACCAAACATAAATAGTTTCTGAATTCAGCTAACTAGCGGGGGGTCAATGAACAGAGTAAGGGTTGATGAAGAGAACTATACATTTTTTTCATAAGTTGCAATCTTTGGGTAGATAATGTAGAGAAATAGTGTTGCTGATTCCCCTATTCTACGCCAGGATAGAGTTGGATCTAATTCTACTGTACTTAGTAGCTTGCTAAGCGGCTATAAATTTATGAATAACTTTCAGAAATTCAAATATTCTGGGGCATTCTCAGAGACAGTGGTGCAAAAGCGCTCCCAGAGTGTTACACTTCAAGCAGTGAGATCTATCTTTACAGGTGAATCTGGAGAATAATATAGTTTCTCTAAAAGGAATATAAAATCCCTGAAATTTTTGTCTGTTGCACAGCAAATCAGGGTGATCAAAATGTACCTGTGAATGATTCTTTGAAGACAGAGATTATTTAATTAGATAATGTTTGTTCAGCACTTTGAAAATGTAATGCTTATGGGCCAGTTTTTTTAATTAGGCAGTGAACAATGCAGATGGGCATCAAGCGGGATTTTCAAAAGCATCTGAGCAGGTTAGGCATCAAACTAACATTCAACTTAATGAGAGCTAGGCACCTAATGGATTTAGGGACTTCTGAAAATCCCACTTGGTGCCTATTTCCATTGTTAGGCACCTGAATGTCTTTTGAAAATCTGGCCCTATGTCTTATTCTCCAATTGCATTGGTAATTGTAGTGCTGACTGTGCTAGACAGCCAGAAGAACTAAGTGACTAGTGCAATAAAACACAGAGGGCAGCTTTATCAGAAGTCAACCTTAAGGATTGTTAAAGGATTGTTGAAGGGAGGACACTACATATAGTTAGGTAAATAATAAATATGTATTTATCTGTATAGCCATGTCCCTGTGGCTGGATGTAAAGGGAACATGGAACATTTGGCCTATCCAGTGCATTACTGTTTTTCTCCCAAGTACGTGTCTTGTAAAACTAAGTACTTCAAGTTGGATTTTAGCTCATTTTGGGCTCCATTCTCTACTCCATGCAAGGGAAGTAATGGGAGCTTATAACATCACCTAATTAATTATTCTTGAATACATAATAAATGAATTTATAAAACACGAAGACCATTAAGTAAGGAAACAGAAGATTCCAACTTTGTTGAGAATTTAACCTATTGTGTCAAAGAACTGCAAATAATATGAAAATCAAAAGATAACCCACTGATCTGAGACTCCATGACGAAAAAAGATATTAACTGCAGTACAAAGGCACAGACAAATAAGAACAGAACTCAACTGGTATCATTTTAGGAGCTTGGGTCATGCCTTCATTGCTGTTTTAATGGAACATTATCAAGTAGTACAGGTGATACATCTGATTTTTTTCACTAAATTATACATAAAGTAAAGTGAATCTTTTAGATTCTAAGGGGTAAACTTCATCTGATATTCTGAGGGGGACATATGGGTTTCGCAGGCACAAAAACTGTACATGTGTGGATGTTAGAATTAGTCAAGAGTGTTTGCACCCATAAGGTATTGGAGTGTATACTTGTGTGCAACTTTGTGCTTGCAGAAATAGACATTTGGTAGCGACCACACTAAAAATTATGCCATATTTAGAAAGAATCAGCCACACTGGAAAACAAACACCTAGCAGACACTTCTGATGCATGATCATACACATTTTTTTCCTTTTTTTTTTCCTTTTTTTTTTGTTCCATTTATATAGAGGCAGGCAGCCAATCAAACAAATAACACACCCTGCTCTCAGAATTATGTGGACACCATGGCAGGCCTCATCATCAATATTTAAAACAGCAGCAAAGAATAATACTTAACAGCCATGTTGGCGCTGGCAACTTTTGAACTGAGGTTGGTGAAAGTTTGCCAAGTAGAACAGGACACAATTTGTAAGCAAAGCAAATGTTACTTTTCAAGTTTCTTAAGAATTTTAGAAAACATAGAACAATCAATCAACAGTAAAAACACTTAACTGTATCTCTGTAATGCAGCTTTTTGTATTTCAGTATTTTATATAGCTTATCTACATCTGCTCTTTGAATAATCCTGATGTTTTAAGATGTATGAACAGCCATATTATTCCCACTCTGAACTGTATTATTTCTGCTACACAAGGTTTTCTTCTGAGAACAATGATACAGGGATGCTATTCATTTCAGTGTGATTTTGCTATTAATAAACAACAGTATCTGTCAATATCCAGGGTTTTATACTGTGTTTATCACTAACTCATCTGACCACAAAAGGATTAAAGATTCCAAAAAAAACTAGTGTTTCTCTTCTTGTTCACAGTGTTGTTGTAGCCATATTGGTCCCAGAACATTAGAGACACAAAGTGGGTGAAGAAATACCTTTTATTAGACCAACTCCTCTTTCAAGCTTATTCAGAGCTATTCGTCAGGTCTGGAAAAGGTAATCTGAATATCACAGCTAAATACAAGGTGGAACAAATGGTTTAGCATAAGGAGTTAACACATGTTGAAAGAGACCATTCAAGATTAAATGGGGAGTTAACACCTCTGCAGTTGTAGGACAAAGGATGTTAGTGGGTAACACTTTGTTATAATGAGCCATAAATCCAATGTCTGACAACATTAGGAATTTAAGCTTCCAGGCTTATCTTTTGAAGGTGTTGTGCACGTTTCCTTTGAGGATGAGGACTAAGAGGTCAGATGGGGTGATTGTTTTGTGAAAATTGTATGCCTAGGGTGATATGGTGTTTTTTTCATTTTTCTATGCGATACATGTTAACTGCCACTTCACCTTGAACGGTCTCTTACTACATGTATTTCTCTGTCATGTTTAACTCTCTTCATCCCTTTATTGACCTTCTTCCTGGAAAGAGGAAAGGCTACACCAATGTAGTAAGCTTTGCATTTTGTTCCAAAGACAATGATGTTTGTTCATGGTCATTCCAATTATTACTGGGAAGGTTCTGAACTTGCGGTCCAGCTACCAAGAGAGCTCTCTCTCACACATACATGTATCTCAACCCATAGGATGAATCTACGTTGTTCTAGTGGATGTTGA
The DNA here is from genome assembly GCF_003597395.2 of Chelonoidis abingdonii. Taxonomy (NCBI): domain Eukaryota; kingdom Metazoa; phylum Chordata; order Testudines; family Testudinidae; genus Chelonoidis; species Chelonoidis abingdonii. Next base: position 103,413,241 of record NC_133770.1, on the reverse strand, counting down.
GGTAGGTCATTGTTCTTGGAGGGAGAGCCAGTTTCTTGGGTAGCTAGGGCTACTCCTGTATAAGGCTTTCAATATCTGAACTAAGATTTTGAACTTGAATCTGTATTTAATTGGGCAACAGTGCAGTTATGAGAGCACTGGCAACTGATGTAGTTTCAGTGACCGGTGTTGCTTAGTAGCAGGAAGGCTAATGCCTTCTGAACAAACTTGAGCTTTTTACGGGGTCAGTAGTTTCATTCCAAGGAACAATGATTTTGATTAATGTTGGAGATCACAAACGTAGGTCACAATAGTTAAGCCTGATGGAATAAAGTGAGATCTTCTGGCCATCTATATATGGAAAAGGATATTTCTAGGAGACATATACCTCTACTCCGCTATAACACGACCTGATATAACACGGGTTCGCGTATAGCATTGTAACAGCGGGGCTCCGGTGGTGCTTTAAAGGGTCTGGGCTCCGGCTGCTGCGAGGAGCCCTGGGTACTTTAAATCCTGCTGGAGCTCTGCCGCTGCTACCCGGGGCTGTGGCAGAGGGGCTTGGGCGGTGCTTTAAAGGGTCCGGGGCTCCAGCTGCTGTGGGCAGCCCCGAGCCCTTTAAATCTCACTGGAGCCCTGCCACCGCTACTCCAGGGCTGCGTCAACGGGGCTCACCGGCGATTTAAAGGGCCTGGGGCTCTTGCTGCTGCAGGGAGCCCTGGGCCCTTTAAATCAAGGGAAGCAGGGCTCCAGCTGTGATTTAATGGGCCTGGGATTCCCCACAGAAGCCGGAGCCCAGGGCTCTTTAAATCACCGCTGGAGCCCTGCTATCTCTATTCCAATATAAGGGGGTTTCAGCTATAACGCAGTAAGGATTTTTGACTCTCTGTGACCGCGTTATAGCAGGGTAGAGGCGTACTCAATAAGCCAATGCCAGTTACAAGTCCAGCATGATCCCATGGTTATGACCCATCTTGACAACTGAAAGACAAATGTCCTTCCAGAATGATCATGTTCTCATAAATAAGACTCCATCCAAACCACAACAGAGTCAGAACAATCTCTCTCTTCTCACAGCGTTTTAACTTGTACAAGCAGCGTTCCACATTTTTAAGTGCCTAAATATGGATTTAGGAACCTACATTGTTGTATGATATTTGAAAATTTTAGCTATAGTATCCTTGATCATTCAGGCCTAGAACTTCCAAACTCTTACAAACATGATTTACTTTTATGCATCCTATAATACCACTGAAGGAGAAAGAAGTGAAAGTCCCTTTGTCATATGTTTACTGATGTACATCAGCAGAGAACTGGTAAATGGTCAAGAATGTTAACACTTTTCTTTCTGGCAGGTAACAAAAACAAATTTAAATAATTCATTATTATTAGTACTGTACTCAGTCTGGGACAGCAACTCTCAAAGTCCATATGTAATCTGAGATGTCCAAGATGTTCCCCTTTTCCCACATAATCGAGATTCTAATGGAAATACTGACAGGTCTGTAAAGGTAACTATAAAAAATCAATGGGACTACTCACCCTTGTAAAGTTGGGCACATGGGTATTTTCAGGATTGGAGTCTAAATCAGCTATAAAATATAGGCTTAAATAAGCACAGTATGGGTAAGTTAATGTGACTAAGAAAACCCTATATTTTCATTTCGAACATAAGAACATAAGAACAGCCGTACTGAGTCCATCTAGCCCTGTATCCTGTCTACCGATAGTGGCCAGTGTCAGGTACCCCAAAGGGAGTGAACCTCACAGGCAATGATCAAGTGATTTCTCTTCTACCATCCATCCTCACCCTCTGACAAACAGAGTCTAGGGACACCATTCCTTACTTATCCTGGCTAATAGCCATTAATGGACTTAACCTCCATGAATTTATCCAGTTCTCTTTTAAACACTGTTATAGGCCTAGCCTTCCCAACTTCCTCAGGCAAGGAGTTCCACAAGTTGACTGTGCACTGTGTGAAGAACTTCCTTTCATTTGTTTTAAACCTGCTGCTCAGTAATTTCATTTGATGGCCCCTAGTTCTTGTATTATGGGAATAAGTAAATAACTTTTCCTTATCTTTCTCCACATCACTCATGATTTTATACACCTCAATCATATCCCCTCTTAGTCTCCTCTTTTCCAAGCTGAAAAGTCCTAGCCTCTTTATCTCTCCTCATATGGGACCCATTCCAACCCCTAATCATTTCAGCTGCCCTTTCTGAACCGTTTTCTAGTGCCAGTGTATCTTTTTGAGATGAGGAGACTGCATCTGTACGCAGTATTCAAGATTGGGCATATCATTGATTTATATAAGGGCAATAATATAATCTCTGTCTTATTCTCTATCCCCTTTTTAATAATTCCTAACATCCTGTTTGCTTTTTTGACCGCCTCTGCACACTGCGTGGACATCTCTGAGAACTATCCACGATGACTCCAAATCTTTTTCCTGACTCATTGTAGCTAAATTAGCCCCATCACACTGTATATATAGTTGGATATTTTTTCCAGTGTGCATTACTTTACATTTTTATCCACATTAAATTTCATTTGCCATTTCTTGCCCAGTCACTTAGTTTCTTGTGAGCTCTTTTCTAATTTTCACACACTGCTTTGGTCTTAACTATCTTGAGCAGTTTTGTTATCATCTGCAAACTTTGCATCTCACTGTTTTCCACTTTCTCCCGATCATTATATGAATAAGTGATAGGATTGTCCTTAGGACAGACCCTTGGAACACCACAAGTTACCCCTCTCCATTCTGAGGAATTTACCATTTATTCCTACCCTTTGTTGCACTTCTCATCCATGAAAGGACTTCTTTATCCATGACAATTTATTTACATAAGAGCCTTTTGTAGGGACCTTGTCAAAGCTTTCTGAAAATTAAGTACACTACGTTCACTGGATCCCCCTTGTCCACATGTTTGTTTGACCCTTCAATGAACTCTAATAGATTAGTAACACGATTCCTTTACAGAAACTATGTTGATTTTTGCCCACAATTTATGTTTCTAGGTGTATGACAATTTTATTCTTTACTATTGTTTGACTAATTGCCCAGTACGGCGTTAGACTTTCCGTCTGTAATGCTGGATCACCTCTTAGAGCCTTTTTTAAATATTGGTGTTATATTAGCTATCTTCCAGTCACTGGGTACAGAAGCTGATTTAAAGGACATGTTAGCAAACCCTAGTAACAGTTTCCGCAACTTCATATTTGAGTTCTTTCAGAACTCTTGGGTGAATGCCATCTGGTCCCGGTGACTTGTTAATGTTAAGTTTATCAATTAATTCCAAAATCTCCTCTTGTGATACTTCAATCTGTGACAGTTCCTCAGATTTGTCATGTACAAAAGCCAGCTCAAGTTTGGGAATCTTCCTAACATCCTCAGCGTGAAGACTGAAGCAAAGAATTCGTTTAATTTTTCTGCAATGACTTTATTGTCTTCAAGCGCTCCTTTTTATCTTGATCATCCAGGGTTCCCACCAAGGCCGGCTCCAGGCCCCAGCATGCCAAGCGCGTGCTTGGGGCGGCATGCTGTGGGGGGCGCTCTGCCAGTTGCTGGGAAGGCGGCAGGCGGCTCTGGTGGACCTCCCGCAGGCGTGGCTGCGGAGGGTCCGCTGGTCCTGCGGCTCTGGTGGAGCATCTGCAGGCACGCCTGCGGGAGGTCCACCGGAGCCGCGGGACCGGTGAGCGGCAGAGCGCCCCCCACGGCGTGCCGTCGTGCTTGGGGCGGCAAAATGGCTAGAGCCGGCCCAGGTTCCCACTGCTTGTTTAGCAGGCTTCCTCCTTCTGATGTACTTAAAAAACATTTTGTTATTACCTTCTGAGTGTTTGGCTAGCCGTTCTTCAAACTCCTCTTTGACTTTTCTTATTATGCTCCTGCACTTAATTTGGCAGTGTTTATGTTCCTTTCTATTTGACTAGGATTTGACTTCCACTTTTTAAAAGAAGCCTTTTTATCTCTCACTGCTTCTTTTACATGATTGTTAAGCCATGGTGGCTCTTTCTTAGTTCTTTTGCTTTGTTTCTTAATTTGAAGTATATATTTAAGTTGGGCCTCTAATTTGGTGTCTTTAAAAAGCGTCCATGCAGCTTGCAGGGATTTCACTTTAGTCACTGTACTTTTTAATTTCTGTTTAACTAACTCCCTCATTTTTGCATAGTTCTCCTTTTTGAAATTAAATGCCACAGTGTTGGGCTGTTGAGATGTTCTTCTCAGCACAGGGATATTAAATGTTATTATTTTATGGTCACTATTTCCAAGCGGTCCTGTTATAGTTACCTCTTGGACCAGCTCCTGCGCACCACTCAGGACTAAATCTAGAGTTGCCTCTCCCCTTATGGGTTCCCGTACCAGCTGCTCCATGAAGCAGTCATTTAAAGTATCGGGAAATTTTGTTTCTGCATTTTGTCTTGAGGTGACATGTTTCCAGTCAATATGGGGATAATTAAAATCCCCCAGTATTATTGAGTTCTTAATTTTGATAGCCTCTCTAATATCCCGTAGCATAATCATCATCACTATCACTATCCTGGTCAGGTGGTCAATAATAGATCTCTAATGTTATATTCTTATTAGAGCATGAAATTACTATCCATAGAGATGCTGTGGAACCTGTGGAGTCACTTAACATTTTTACTTCATTTGATTCTACATTTTCTTTCACATATAGTGCCACTCCCGCCCCAGCACAACCTGTTCTGTCCTTCTGATATATTTTGTACCCCGGAATGATTGTGTCCCATTCATTGTCCCAAGTCCACCAGGTTTCTGTGATGCCTATTATATCAATATCCTCCTCTATCATGAGGCACTCTAGTCCACCATCTTATTATTTAGACTTCTAGCATTTGTGTACAAGCACTTTAAAAAAGTGTCACTGATTATTTGTCTGTCCTTTTCTGATGTGTTTGATTTTTTATGTGAATGTTTCTCATCTGACCTGGCCCTTACATTATCCTCTTCTCCTAACTATAACCTAGAGAATCTCTATCAATAGACTCTCCTCTAAGAGAAGTCTCTGTCTGATCCACATGCTCCTCTGCAGCAGTAAGCTTTCCCTCATATAATATAAGGAGATATATGTATCTCATAGACCGGAAAGGACCCTGAAAGGTCATTGAGTCCAGCCCCCTGCCTTCACTAGCAGGACCAAGTACTGATTTTCCCCCAAATCCCTAAGTGGCCCCCTCAAGAATTGAACTCTCAACCCTGGGTTTAGCAGGCCAATGCTCAAACCACTAAGCTATCCCTGCCCCTATAACTTGGGTGTTTAAATAGATAAAAATTAGTGCAATGTAAGATTGTGTTATTTTATGTTTTGTTTTACTATATAAAATTCAGATAAGCTGCTCTTTTTAGAGTTTCCACCAATAAAAGAAGCAGTCTCTAGGTGAAGCACAGCTTATCAACAAGCTGCTCAGAGTATAACAGTGCAAAGGCTCTGAGGTGCTATTGCACAGCGGAGCCAATGTGATTTACATATTACACATGTAATACTGATTGCACATTAAAGTAATATTTGAGTTAAGAAAATTGAGTTAAAACAGGATAAAATGATTCCAGGCTCATGGCAGTGTTTACCCTGAAGGAGTCTGAAACAGCCAAGATATGAAAACTCGGATGAATAAAAATACTTTGCATGCCAAATTTCTTAAGCTGTTGCATAATACAAGTTACAGCATTCAGATATGTAACCATTTTAGAAAATGTGTAAAAAATAGCTCAGGCTCAAAGGCTAATTTTAAAATTAGATATCAGGGTGTTTTTAAAAGGTTGAGTTTTATTAAAATTCCAAAACATAAAGAGGGTGATTAGTCTTCTCTATGAATTAAGGTCTTAATCAATGCGAATTTTACCCTCAACCTGAATGGGAACATAATTGGACAGTGATTGCTATTGATTCTTAAAACGATGTGATCCACTTGAAAAAAGCATCTTAGCCATTTTGATGCAATTCCAACGTTGTCAGTGTATCTGGGCCATCGTTGTCTTCCCATTGCAATTTCAGTGGAAAGTCAGCACTTCAAAGGAACACAGTAAAATGACAATGATTTTGAAGTGACTACTCAAGTGGAGTATTAAATCTCAATTTTTCATTTTGCTGAAATATTGGAACAAATTGATAACTGTGTTGCTAATATCATATCTTAAATTGTATATATTGTGGGAAAGAGCGAGTTTTGATGAATTTCCCATTTTGAAAAAATATGCAAAGATGAATAAAACCAAGCTTTGAAATTGTGGAAGCATTGTGTTTTGACGTTTTTGAAAAGAAAATATTCAGTTTTTGCAGTCAAAATTACTTTTTGTTTAGTTATTTGTAGTTTAATTTTTTTTAAAAAAATTGAAACAAACATTTAAACATTACCAAAACAAAATGTTTTGATTGACCTGATCTGACTTTTTTTTTATTTTGGATTTTTGGTTTGTGAAATTTTTGTTCAAATTTTTATTCAAATTTGGGATGCATAAAATTTTCAAAACTTCAAGTTATCATAGATGAGGGAAAACCATTTCCCACTAAGCTTTACTATCTAGACAGAGAGATCCATTCTGCCCAATCCCGGTTATGATCTGAGATGACCACAATCTCCCTTCCCCACAAAACAGGAATTTTACTGGAAATACTGAGACCCAAAGCCACAACTTTAACTATAATTCTCACATTACTGATTCACTAACATAAATAACATTACACAAACATGGTGAAGTTAGATAATAACTGTCTTCAGTAAAATAACTTGGGGGCTATGTGTTAGCCAAGGTTGATAAAGTTTCTCTACGCAGCAGGATGTGATAAAAGCATGAGTTAGGTTTATTCACAGCCTGTATTTAATGTCTACATTATGACAGAAGATCAATTGTTCAAATTCCCTTACTACATCTGTGGAAAATACAGTACGATGAAGAGATATTTCATTCCCTGTGTTTGGAATTGCCTTTAGCTATCACAGTCAAACTTAGGGTCAAAATTTAGACAGAAGACTGAAAAAGTATAGGTTTGCATTAGAATTCCCATGCAACCCTCTAGGATGTGTTCAATTTGTAGCATTACCCAGCATCACTAGCAGCATTATATTTCAATTCATACATATTGAATAATGCAGCTATCTAATACAGGTGTATGTTCCAGGAAAATGTAGTTTGGTCAATTCTATCAGAATGTCACTCACAGTGAAGAAAATACAAAGATGCCTTGCATAAAAAATAGATTGCTAAGGTATGAGACATCTAGATTAAAAAAAATCTTGTCAAAGGCTATAAGTACTCCTTATTAGAAGTTTGCAAAGAAAGTAGCCTTCTTTCTTTTCATTCTATCACTAATATTAATAACAAATAGTACATACTGGTTTTAAGGATTCTGTTTTGCATGGATGTGTATTTTGTCCCTCATGGAATAAAGCATATGTATAAATGTAAAGGTGTGTAGTCCCACTGGTAGCACTGCAACCTTTCTAATTGCTGGTTACCAGACCCATGAGACCCCGCCCCGTTCCACCTCTTCCCCCAGACCTCACCCCACCTCTTCCCCCAGGGCTTTGCCCCCATTGTGCGTTCCTCTCCTGCCTCCCCGTCACTTGCTGGATCATTGCAAGGAACCTGCATACAAGTAGGAGTTGTATGCAGGGGCTGATGTGGGTTAATGGCCCAGATCTTCCCCCTACCTCGTGACAACCAGACTTTTGCTTTGGGTGCTATTTAGGGTTGCCAGGTTCCCTTTTCAACTGGATTTTCCTGTCAAAACCCACACACCTGGCAACCATAAATGGTACCTGGACGCACAAGCCAAAAACTGGACTGTCCAGGCAAAACTAGATGGGTGGCAATCCTACCACTGGAAATACTTGTGTGTTTAAAGTGAAGCTTTACTGCATTGGGGCCAGATTCTTCTGCCCCTTGCCAGATGAAGCCCTTAAATCCTGAAAGCACTCAGGAAAATTAATTGTTCATTAATCCCCACAACACTTCCGTAAGGTACAGACATTGAAGCAATTTTCAAAAATTGACTTCCATTTTAGGTGCCTCCATTTTTGGGTACCCACATTTTAGACACCTTTATAATGATCATCAGAAACACGGAGCACATGCTACTCCCACTGACTTCATTGAAAGTTCTGGGTCCTCAGCAGTTCTGAAAATCAGATCAAGGTGTTTTCTAGAAAATGGGCATCGAGAAGTTGAAGCTGTCAAATCAGAGGCCTAAATGAATTACCAAGATTGTAGAGCAGTGGTCCCCAAAATGTGGGGCATGCCCTCCTAGGACGGCTGAGAGGAATATTTGGGGGAGGCGTGGCAGGGCCTGGGCCAGCCCCCAGAGGAGGGGAGAGATTGCCATCTAGTCCCACTGTAGCTCCAGCCCCACCCCTGGCTCCAGCCTCATCTCCACTCTTGGTCATGGCCCTGACCCCCAGCTCTGGGCAACTGGCCATAACCTTTCAGCCCTGCTCCTGGCCCTGGCCCCCAAACACAGCTCCCAGGGTAGGTGAACGGGGAGGGTAGGGGGAGGAGACACAAACAGAGTCCAATACGAGTAAGAGTGTGTGAGACAGAAATAGTTTGGGGACCACTGCTGTTGAAGTGTTAGAGCTGGATGTAGCTCTCAGAAGTTCACAGCACCTGAAACTATTGTTAGACCATTTGTATGCAGATTCTTGTTGTGTTTCACTACACATAATATTTGTATTATTTGTATATATAATTAATGCTGCATTTTATTTTATACTGAATATATATAAATGGAATGTTAGATTATATTCTCATACTGAGTATATACCAGTTGGATTTACTCAAGCTTCCTTCAAAGTGGATCAGACTAGGCTGTAACATACATGTGTTTATTATTTGTTGTTAATCTTGCAATAGTTAGACTCAAAGACTGTTGAAAAAAATTACCATCTGCATTTATTTTAAAATCCATTAAAAATGAGCAGTGATGCTGCAAATGAAAGATTCTAGCTGAAGCTAATGGCATTGGCACTTGTGATAGATTTGGAGCTGGATTCCGAGACGAATTCCTGTTTGCACCCCAAAAGTTACATGGCTGCTGATAATCCTGCTAAGGATCTTTTTTTTTTTTTTCTCCCTTTACTAAGTCACTTGCTCCTTATTAAGGCTGTGATTCAACAGAGCACTTAAACACATGAATGGTTCCATTGAAATCCATTCACCACTTTCTACATATTAAAGTGTTTAATTTTTGAAGTCCATTCTGATCCTTCCAAGGCTGAACAGCAACAAAAAAAACAAACTTTCTGTCATGAAGAGGAACAGATCCCACAGCTTCGAAAATGACTTGACTTTACTCTCTAATGGCCATGCATTAATTTCCCTTAAGAACAAAAGGGGATTAATGCCTGTGTTGTCACTTTAAACTGAGCTGACACCTTTGAATGTTACTTTCTCTTGATCCCTCCAGTAACTAGAAAGCTGAACAAGGAAGGATGAAATGGAACCAGGGAACTATGTACACTCATGGCAAAAGGAGAGGTCATATGAGAGACTTTAATGGAAGAGAGCTCACAGCAGACAGCAAAGAAAGACTAGATCTTTAAGAGAAATGTAATAATCAACTGCTAAAAGACACAAGGTTCCTGTTGGCTTTTTAAATTCCGTAGTCAATAAAGGGGTAATGTTGAAGATGTTTACTTAGAAACTATTGCCTTGAATGAATAATCACCTACAGTAAAATATCAATAATTCAATAAACTGAATTTAAATAATGTCTCACCAGTCATGTAAGCTGACCTATAAATCTCCAGTACTAGCTGCCCCATCACCTTGGTGATGTGTAACAGATTCTCTCTCAAATCAACCATCTTCCTATGCTAAATATCAACTATAGGATTTCTGCTGCCTTCCTATACCTCACTAAATGCTTGTTTCCCCCTAATATTTTGCTACCTCATCACAAAATCACCCTGGTCCTGATTTTGCCACCCTTGCTTCTGACATATAGGGGACCGATCCAGAGCTCACTCCAATGGCTTTGTATCTGTTCCCAGTATATTACTCTGCAAGTTGCCTCACTGAAATCAATCAGACATTAAGAGGTACCACTCAGTTTAAATAAAGGTGGTAGAGGCCTATGTAATCGGTAATGGTTAAGCAAACCTGGCAGCCTGTATTTCAAAGAGGGATTGCCCTGGAATAGTTAATTATTCAGTCCATCATTGCTTAAATGGAGATGGAAAAGCCTTCATAGAGTCTAGGCCATAGCCTCAGCTAGTGTAAATTAGCATAGCTTCATTGACTTCAATGGTGCTACACCAATTTGCAACATTTGAGTCTCCAGCCTATTTTGTCTGCAATCTTCCTATCGTAGCTATTACTGCCAAATTCATTGGAAAACTAAAAGATCTTCCTGCAGATTAGCTCAACCTGCTTCAGATCTATTATCTGTGTCCTCTCACAGCAATCTGGAGACCACTGCTGATGAATAGGAAACAAGGATCTTATCTAGATTCAGAAATGTTTTTTCAGAACCCAGGGTATGTCTGACACTTCAAAGCAGAGCTGAGAAAAATAATTCATAGCAAATAATGTATTTGACACAAAAAGTATTGCAACTAGCTTGGGGTAATTCCATATTATACCTCATTCTGATAAAGATAAATTGATCATTGAACTAAAAACTGATGGTCACCTAGGTGAAAATGATCATGACCTAATTTCATTTGTTATGTGCAAATTGAATATACCGGTAGTCCTGACCAATAATATACACACATAGACACACACACACACACACACACACATACAGAGTGCTTTTAGATGGCCAATTTCCCAAAGCAAAAAATAATTAGGGACAAAATTGTAGAGAGAAAATATCTGCATGAAAATTGAGAGTTGTTTAAGAATGATTTTTTTTTTTGTGCCCCATAAACCTACAACCTGCAATCATACAAGAGGGCTTCTTGGCTGAAAGGCTTCTTGGTTAAGTGAAAAGTGAAAATGTATGTAACATGGAAAAATGGGGAAGTTGATAGCAATGAATACAAATGAGGACATTAAACAGCAACTATTAAAGCTAAACATTTTAAAATTGGTCGGACTAGAAACTTGCACCCAAGACTGCTATAATAATGGGCCAATGAGATCCCTGAATCACCAAGGTTTATTTTTTAACTTATCTTTGAGCATGTCATAAACAGATAGCTAAGGGTTAATGTTTCTTTTACCTGTAAAGGGTTAACAAAGGGAACCACACACCTGACCAGAGGACCAATCAGGAAACCGGATTTTTCAAAGCTCAGGGAGGGAATTTTTGAGTGTGTGTCTTTTCTCTGTGTCTCTGCTCTAGTGCTCTCTCAGCTCAGAGAGAGGATCTCTCTACCTTCAGATTTTCTAATCTTCTGTTTCCAAGTGTAAGTACAAAGGTAGAAGACAATAGGTTTTTATATTGGTTCTTGTATTTACTGTGTGTAGTTTTCTGGAATGTTTAAATTGTATTTTCTTTTTGGATAAGGGTGTTTAATCATTTTCTTTAAGCCAAATCCCTGTATTTGTCAACTTATACAGCGATCATTTTTATGTCTTTTTCTTTTCTTTTATATAAAGCTTTTTTTAAGACTGTTGGATTTTTTCCTAGTTAGAACTCACCAGGAATATTGTGGGCGAAGGAAACAGGGGGGGAAGGGCCAAATCTCTTTGTGTCAAGTGCAAAAGCTTTACCCTTGCAGGACTTCGACTGAAGGGTGAGAAAAACCTTGATCTCTCTGTGTTTGCATTTAGGATCTTGAAACAGGTGATCGTCCAGGCCTCCAGGGAGGTGAAAGCCTGGGAGGAAATTAAGAGGAGACAAGGGAGGGGGTATTTTCCCTTTGTTGAGACTCAGGGCATCTGATCTTGCGGTCCCCAGAAAGGTTTGGGGAGACCGAGTGCGCCAGACACTGGCAATCTGCTGGTGCAAGCGTTTAATTAAAAAAAAAAAAAAATAAAAAAAAAAAACTATCAGATCTAAGCTGGTAATTAAGCTTGGAGGTTTCATGCAGGCACCCACATTTTGGACGCTAAGGTTCAGAATTGGGACTTATGCTTATAACAGAGCACTGGGAAAGTTCAATAGGATTAGGAAGTAAATATGTTGTATCAATAATTAGAAAGGGTAGATGGGATAACCCAGGTAACTATAGGTGGGTTAACCGGACATCACTCCTGGGTAAAATAATGAAAAGGCTCATATGGGATGCAAACAATAAAGGCTTATAGGAGTGTAGCATAATTTAATTCCAATTAACACAGTGTTATGGAAAATAAGGTCTTGTCAAACAAAATTCATATTCATGAGAGAACAAGCTTAGTTGATAAAGTGAGTATATAGACAAAATATATTTAAGACTTTTTAAGGCATTTGACTTAGTCCTGCATGACAGTCTGATAAAGAATTAGCACTATACAAATTCAATGTAGCCTATATTAAACAGATTAAAAACTGCTTAAGTGATAGCTCTCAAAAAAGTTACTAAATGGGGAATCAGCAGCATCGTATGGGTATGTTTCCAGAGAAGTCTTGCAGGGATCTGTACTTGGTACAATGCTAGTCAATGGCCTAGATGGAAATATAAAAAAAAAGTTTGCTAGTGAAATTTGCAGACGACACAAAATTGGTGAAGCAGTTTGAAAAAAACCATCTCTTTTTCTGCTTGCAACTTATCTGTAAACATTCTACCATTTTCTCAAATGTATTCATTATTTGAAATTAGTTGCCAATTAATTAATTAATTCTTAGTGTGTAGACTGTGCACAAAGTATTTAATTATATTTAAAATCTGAGATATTTGTTTTTTATTGGATGTATGAGTCACATGCAATATTTCTGTATCCTGATTGGGTAAATCTAACTCTTAGAATTAAATGTCTGATATGAATATGAACAAATATGGCTTCAAAAATTTACTTTCTGCAAATCTTTCTCAATCTTTATTTAAAAATTGCCATTTCCATAAAAAATCCTCCCAGTAAATGTATTGATAAAATATTTTTAGAAAGTTAATAAAAAAGGCTTAGACAGAATCAGTATGTGTAAAAAATGTGTATTAATGAGCATTTTCCTAATGTTAACTCAGCTCTACTGCAAGCATTAAAATGTTTCTGAACTGCTCAGGGATTGAGGGATTCCAGATTTTCCATACATTATTAAAAATATGCAGATCAACTTAATTTTACGGCACCTCTACATAGATTTTGAAAAAAAATAATAGATATTGTAAATGCAAGAAAATGATATAAGGCTTTGAATTACCTTTTGTGTACAGGTGCTAGAAATCAAAATTATTCTCTTCAAAATGTCTTCCCTTCATTTCCACATGGATTTGTGCACATAGTATAAAATAACTCTTATTGAGTAATTCATATGCCTTCTCTATTCAAATGAACAATTTATTAACCTATCTACGGATCCAGATGAAACCAGTATGAACAGTAATTATATTAAAACAACAGTTTGAATTAAATTTGGGAAAAAAAGTGTTCAATATTCCATTGTTTTGCTACATTTCTGAAAATATAAAGTAACTACAAATTGGAACCTGAAAGGGGTTCTCAGACTTTTTCATAGTGAGGACTACATCTCAATAGAGAGAATGACTTGCAGACCACATTCCATCCCACTTGTGGTTGTGCAGATCAGTTCCCTTGTAGGAGGGGAAGATTTTTGATAGCTCACAGCCTGTTAGCACGCCCAGATCACCACCCAAAGCTGGAATACCAATTGTTATGCTCATTGCTGAAAGCAGCTAGAAAGGCTCTTTCTGAAGCCTTAGTACAACTAACAGACAGGGATAGGGAAGTGAGCAACCATAAGGAGTAAACATGACCCTCTTCCCTCTTGAATTGAGCTTTTTGCCTATCCCTGCCAGTCCACCCCCCAAGTGGCAGTATTGCTCCTCCTGAAGCCATGAGGTCTGCACTTCTCAGATATCCCTACCCAAGCCCCACATACAGTAGCTTGGCTCTCGTCTCTACCTGTGCCCCATAGACTGGGTGGATCAACTGCTACAGCTCTGCGTCACTGCAGACCAGAGCCTTGACTGCTTGTTGCCCTGCCCTGCTTAAAGGCTAGGTGAATGAACTACTGCCACTCTGCCTGGTTGCAGGCCAGAGCCTAGACTGTGCACAGTCCCACTCTGCTTGAAGGCCTGGGCCCACTGAGAACCATTAATTCTCCATTCATTTTTTTTTTCCTTTGGGAGAATACTCTAGCAGACCAAACCGCAAGGAGGTGTGGCCTCCCTCAGACATGGACAGCCAGCCATGACAGGTTACAGATGTATTAACAGGAGTGTAATATGTAAGACAGGTGGTGTAATTGTTCTTCTATGTAAGACAGGTGGTGTAATTGGTACTAGCGAGGCCTTGGCTAGAGTACTATGTCCAGTTTCAGGCCCCACATTTTAAGAAATATGTAAATAAACTTTAGAGATTCCAGAGGAGAGCAAAAAAAACAAAATTAAGAGGTTTACAAAACATGACCTACAAGGAAAGGTTGAAAGAACTGGGCATGTATAGTTTAGAGATGAGAAGGCTAAGTAGGGACTGGTAAAAGTCTTCAAGTATATTGAAGGTTATTATAAAGATGATGGTGACCCATTGTTCTCCATGTCCACCATGGGTAGAACAAGAAGTAATCAGCTTAGTTTACATCCAGAAATTCAAGGTTAAATATTAAGAAAACCTTTCTAACTATAAGGATAGTTAAGCACTCAACAGGTTACCTACAGAGGTTGTGGAACCCATTTCATTGGACATTTTTATAAAGAGAGAAGAGAAACACCTATCAGAGATAGTCTAGTTATATATAATCCAGCCTCAGCACAAGGGGCCGGACTAGGGGTCCCTTCCAGCCCAACATTTCTATGATTCTGTATCATATTGAAAAAGGAACATCGTGACTTTTTTTGCCTCTAAAAAGAATAATCTACACATACAGTGAACAAGCCATGATTGTTTTTTCTTAGCTATCTTGACTCCTAGCATAAAACGCCACTACATTTGGTACAAAGGAAAACATTAGTTTACTGATTCATGCAACACTACAGCAGGGGGAAAAACCCCACCAGTTCCAGCTAAACTTTGGGGGAAGGCAAATAGAAAAGAAACAGAATAATTCAAAAAAGCCTGGAAATAACTGCAAACTTAATACATATTTTATTCTAGATATGCAGGGAAACAAATATGGGGAAGCCCCTCAGGCTTAAAATTGGTGGCAGGGAATCAAAACACACAGCCTGAAATCTGGTGAACTTTTTGTTTCAGAATGAGCAACACCTGATTTCTCAGGTGGCCAAGCCGCCATGGACAAACAAATAGGTCACTGCTTAAAGAAATCAAAGAGGAGAATGCCAGGCAGAATCATCATGAGCATTCACTCAAGGAAAGAGCTTTAAAGACTATAGCACAGTGCTCAGACTGAGACTGTTCAATTGTATATGCCTGAAATCTGCCAACCTGACTTTGTGAGAAAGGACACAAACGTTATGTTCATTTCTCGCTTCCTCAGATGTTTATGGAACCTAAAGAAATTTAGAAGAAATCTGACCTCTGCATTAATAGACTATACATTATGTATAATATATCTCAAAGACTAGAGAACAGTTTTTTTATAACCAACACTCATACTTAAATTGAAGTCCTTACACAAATATGAGTCTGTTGTTTTTCAAAAGGAAAATGTTGTATGTGATGAGTTAAAAAAAAATGCAAATTCAGGATACTTCTGTCACATTGTCTTGGATCACATTCCACTTATATGCCTGAGAGGAGGGAGATTAAATTAATTCCATAAAAAGGTCTGTGAAGAAATTTTCCCAAATGAGCCAGTTAAACAAACCCTCCTTATTTAAATATTGGATTTTTTGTTTTGATTAAAGGCCAAATGTAACTGAAAGGTGCCTAGAGATGCAGTGGAACAAGTGGGTGGGGTATGTATTCATGGAGAGTATACTTATTTCCCTTTGACATTAACTGTACATTCATTGCAGGCTAACAAACAGATGTTCACATTTGCTGCTGCAATTGTCAAAGCCTCTGTGCCCAGGAACGGCTGCCAGCAGACTCATTACAACATTTCTGTGTAACTTAAGTTTGACTTCTAGTTAATCTTTTGATGCCTTTTGTTATATAAAAGGGAATACAGAGTTGTTTTTTTAAGTTGTGCCTACAGATTTCTGAAGGTAGTACAAAGTAGAGGTAATGAATAAACCAAATTCTGCTCTCACTTACATTCATGCAACTCCACTGAATTCATTGGGAACATTGTCCGATAATAATAATTTATATTTATTTGATATCTTAAATATGCCAACGGATTCTACAGCTCTTAACAATCTGGGGGCCTAGCCCTGAAATCCTTACTCCCTAAAAATATTGACTTTAATAGGATTTTGACGGAGCAAGGACTTCAAGATTTTTCCCTATGTACATAAAACAACACTGAAATAAAGCCATCTCTGGTCTGGAGAGTGGCAGCCAACCACCATCCAACATCCTCATGAAGTGGGAGGAGCACTTTTGGTCAAGGATGCTGAGGGAAAACACCTATTTGAAAAACTCCATGGGATTGTTAATGTTCAAACAGAAAAAATCAAGCAGAAATTTTAAAGGTCTTTTAAAAAAGACTCCATGCTAAAAAATGGGCACATTAACACAGAAATATACATCGTCACAAATAGAGCAATATACATCTTCCAACAAAAGTTCTACTATCTGTTTCCTTACTCCTTGAAATTTCAATGCAGGTACACCACTACCTCGATATAATGCCACACGATATAACACAAATTTGGATACAACATGGTAAAGCGGGGGTTTGGGGCTGCTCACTCTAGTGGATCAAAGCAAGTTCAATACAACACAGTTTCACCTATAACGCGGTAAGATCTTTTGGCTCCCAAGGACAGCGTTATATCGAGGTAGAGGTGTATTTAGCCATGCACTGGTAATGTCAAGAGGTCAGAATATCAGACTGTGTTTGCAACTGCTGAGCTATTAAGATAATCCTCATGAAATGTAACATATTAACCTACCTTAAGTATAGAACCATTCACTACAAAGCAGCTGAAATTTAAAAGAAAGCTGTTGTTGCACAATTATAGGAACTCCCATTCATTTTCAAGAGCAGATTTGTAGGAGTCATGTGGGCAGAACTACTAAAGCATTGTTTTGATTCCACTGATTTTTTTTTAACCAAACTGAAATCTCAGACTGCACTGCATTTGTTTAAATTCTAGATTTAAAAGAATGAATTGCTTATGACAATTTAGTAGAGCTGTTTAGTAAACAAAAACATTTTTTCGTAAAACTTTCCATTTAATAAAGTATTCCATTTTGTGTGTGCACTGTTCTTGTAGCTGTGTTGGTCCCAGGATAGGAGACACACAAGGTGGGTGAGGTAATATCTTTTATTGGATCAACTTCTCTTGGCGAAAGAAACATGCTTTTCAAACTCCAAAGACCTGAGTAAGGCTTGAAAGCTTGTTTCTTTCACCAACAGAAGTTGGTACAATAAAAGATTTTACCTCACTTCCACCGTCTCTCATATATCCTATGTTCTGTCAGAAATGGTTTTGATTAAACTTTTCTGTACAGCTCCACCATTTATGTAAGAGGAAAAAGATCTCATAAGAGTATAGTATGATGTGGGAGACATGGATTAAGGAACAACCTCACTATTCTTACTCCTTAAATTAGTAGGTGGGTTGGGGCTAGAAGTTCAACAGAGGCAATATATATAACGGTTGTAGGAACGAGGGTTTGATCCAAGTTCTATGGATGTCAATAAAAAATACACCCATTGACTTCAATGGGCTTCAGATCAGACCCGATTGCTTTTTGCTACTCTGGTAGCCATCAGAGTGTACTACTGAATCTGGCCAATCCTCACTTTTGGGGAAACAGCAGCTTGCCCATCTGTCTTGAACATTCCCTTTGATTTTTATGTGCAGTGGATGATTCTAGGCAGGATGGGGTTGTCACATCAAGTATGCATGGTGACCATTTGGGAAGGGCAGGGGGTGTATAAGCAGGAGTAATAGAAGGAAATTGAGCAAAGAAAAATTACAGACAAATATCAGAGAAAAATTCCTAACAAAGAGGTGAAGTTAAATGTGGAATATATTTACCAAGGCAAACAGAGGCTTATGCCATTTATAGCTAGACTAGAATAGCTGGAGATTACATTGTAGTGAACAATTCTCTACAGGCAGGGATGTGGACAAGATCATCTTTCATCCAAAAGAGCTGCTCCATCTTTTATACTCAGATCTTCTTCAATATGTCATAGCCAGTTTTTATTAACATTCATTTCAAATCCTAAAGCCTGTTTTCTTTGACTATGACAGTAACCTTCATAACTTGCTATTTGCATGCACAGGTTTTTGTTCGCAAAAATGTTTAGAGAATAGTTGTTCTCCATACAAATAGTCAGGTTTATATAAAATCAAGTGTATGTGCTATTTTTTTTTCAATGTAGTCATCCAACTGTGGAGCAGAAACAGCAACATAAGATTTAGGTCACACAATAATTAATAAAGCTAACAGTTCAAATGAACACTTTGCAAACATGAGACATTGAAATTTGTTCAAATAAACTATATGGGAAATCTTTGCAAATGGAGCTTGTCAAATAATGGAAACAAATTTGTGAAGCTATTCCAAAATAAACCACAACAGTTCAATTTGCTGCTAGTCATGGAGTGAGAATATTTGTTTTGGAACTGCGTATTGCTGTGTGTTGTGTGTACTGTGAATATTTGTGTGATGTTTGAAAGTGTTTTACAAAAATGTTTGTCAATCTCAAAAATATATCCTTTGTATATGAAGTATATTATTCATTATTCATGTTTTGTGTTTGCTATTTCTTATCATCATCTCTTCTCCTATTAAAAAGGTTCAGGCATCCAATGGAGGTGCAAAAATACACCATATGACCACATCCAAACAATGCTTTCCATCCTTTATATAGCACTTCAACATCAAGAATTCCTTCTGTTGTTATCAGTAAGCATTGCCAAATGTTTTGCTACAGTACTGCTGTTGCCATTTTGTAGGCATTCATCCGTCTCAGGACAGAGATAGAGGAACTATTCATCTGGTAATGATACTGTAGAAGCTTATTATGAACTTCATGAATCAGTATGAAATGTACTGTATTCCACTAGTCATAGCCTCCAGATGTCTTTGCTTTACTGCCTGTCTCAGGATTTCATAAATGCGGCATGATGGAAGTATTCAAGTATGACTGCATATGGCTCTGCTCTCTGCTTTCAAAGGAGTGGAAGAGAAAGCTTCCATCAGTTCTACCTTAACTGACTCGTGGACATTTTCCCTTTGGAAACATTGCTTCTTAACAAAGGATGTCATTGATGGGGTAAAGGCCTCCTCTCAACCTTACTGAGGATGAAATGGTGTCTCCTGGTAAGATAGACGACTTGCCAAAATACCCTTTGAAGTGAATGTTAAAACTCCTATTGACTATAAAAGGAGCAGTTCCACAGTATGTGATCTTCTCTTTGCTGCGGCTGTTTCAAGCATCGTCCCTCCTCCTACTCTATCTGCTCCATTAACAGAATCTTTGATAAGTCACAGTCCACACACCCCTGTGCAGGACCAATTTCAGCTTTCTTGGTGTTAAACTTAACTAACTAACAGGTGAACATTAGACAATGTAAAGTACACTCTGTACAGTGCCTTAGCGTGAGGCTACTCTTTCAGTTCCTAACTGGAGCCTTCTAAGCCCACATCACCAGACTTCTCTGAACTAAACCCAACAACCCTCTCTTAGGGAAGCCCAGCTCTCAAACTTGCTTCCTTTTTCTCCTTTGTTTCCCCCCTACAGCTGTAGTGCCTCCTTCCAGGCTTGATACTGCTGCTAGGTCTTACAGGCTGCGGGGGCCACCTGCAATCCATCTCCAGGACTGTTAGCTCCTTCCTGCCCTCATCCAGTGGAAAGTTTGTCCACTCTGCCACAGAGTGAAATAGGAATCTTACAAGCATGCTAAACAGCTGAATGATATAGAACCTACTTTAGAGGGATTCACAATAGGTTCTTTCAGTGGGCAATTCATCCTGCATAACTCAGAAATTTTGCCCCATCTGTATATGTCTGAGGATGTGTTTCTCTGGAATATCTCCACATAGGCACAGACTCAATCCTGGTTTATTGATTTTAATAAAGATACACTGGAGATAAATTTGACTAATAGCCCTGCTATTAAGATATTACTATCAACATTTTCAAGTGTGAGTTCTTAAAATTAGGCCCTATATCCATGTTTAGGCATCTAAGTATAAGTAGACAGCTTTGCAAAGAAACTGAGCATCTGCAAGTCTTATTTCCTTCAATGAGACCTGTGGTCTCAGTGCTGAAAAAAATCAAGACTGTTTTATTCAGGTGCCTACATTTAGGCACAGAAGTGTGAAATTCTAGTCTGTAGGGGTAAATTTTTCAAAATCATCCAAATGACTTGAAAAATCTGATTTTCAAAAGTAGAAAGGAGAGAGACAATAGGACTTAAAACTCCTAAATGTCTAACGGCTGGTCTCCACTGCTGGAGAGATCAATGCTGCTGCAATTGATGCAGCAAGACTCGATTTAGTGGATCCAGTGAAGACCTGCTAAATCAATAGCCGAGTGCTCTCTGGTCAACCCTGGTACTCCAGCTCTCCAAGAAGAGTAAGGCAAGTGGACCAGAGACCATCTCCCATTGTCTCAGCACCATGAAGATACCATGGTAAATTGACCTAAGCTACATTAATTCCAGCTACGTTATTCACATAGCTGGAGTAGTGTAACTTAGGTCAGCTTATCCCCATAGTGAAGAAAGCCCTATGTCTCTTTTAATAATGGACTTAGGCTCTAAATCATGTGAGCACTTATGAAAATATTCCCTTGGTCTTCTGAATAATGACTCAATTCTGTCCTCAGATACATCTGTGCAATTCCCACTTGTCATAAACAGATAACTAAGGGTTAATGTCTCTTTCACCTGTAAAGGGCTAACAAACAGTGACCTGCAATACCTGACCAGAGGACCAATCAGGAAACAAGATACTTTCAAATCTGGGTGGAGGGAAGCTTGTGTGTGTCTTTTGTTCTGTCTGCTGTTCTCTCTGGTTTCTGAGAGTGACCACACGTACCTACAGGTTCTCTAATTTGTGCTAGTGTGCAATTTTGTAGATACAATAGTAAGAAAGGTGGTATAGTCTTTTTAACTGTTTTTTCTTTATTTTCACTGTGGTAGTTTTGCTGGAGTTTTATATTGGATTTCTGTTGGAGAAGGCTTTTCTCAGATTCTATAAGCTGCAAGAAGCCTGTAATATTGACATCTAGATTACAGAGATAACTTTTCCTTTTTTCTTTCTTTTTATTAAAAGTTTTTGCTTTAAGACCTGTTTGATTTTTTCTCCTGGTTTAAGGCTAAAGGACTGAGTCTGTACTTACCAGGAAGTGGGGGGAGATATGAAGAAAGAAAGAGACGGGGAAAGGGAATCCCTTTGTTTAGTTCACGCGAGCTTGAATCTGTATTTGCCTCTGGGGAGGTGGAAGCCTCTGTTTAAGATTCAAGTAGTTGATCCAGTGACTTATAGGTAACCCAGGAGGGAAAGCTTAGGAAGGCACTGTGAGGAAAGAGTTTACTTTCCTTGTATTAAGATCCAGGGGGTCTGGATCTTGGGGGTCCCCAGGGAAGGTTTTGGGGAGACCAGAGTTTATCAGGTACTCAGAATCCTGATTGGTGGCAGCGTATCAGATCTAAGCTGGTAAATAAGCTTAGAGGACTTCATACTAGTACCTCATTTTTGGACTCTAAGGTTCAGATTGAGGAAAGAATACTATGACACCACTGACCTCAGTGGGATTTTCAGAGGTGCATGCCAGGAAAAAACCTCACCCCTAAATATAGTACACATAGTACTCTCTAGTGTCTCACTGTAGTGCAATTGTTCTCCTTAAGAAGGACTACATTTTAAAATCTTTTTGCCACTGAAAATCCAGGTGCTTTCACTACATAGTTGGCCTTCTTCATTCAAAAGGGCTATAATTCTCCAATTTTTAACAAAGAGTGAACAGTCCAGCCTTCTTCTACACTGCACATATAGTAATACATATGCTATTCTCCCTTCATGATTGTCACAGATGCCTTAACCAACACTCTGCTTACCACTCAGCACACTAGATCTATTTTCCCACACACTCTGGTGTGGCACACTGGGAATTCTGAGGCACAGCTTCAGGTACATTTTAAATAGCAGAGTTTTACTGAATTAAACATGAAAATGATTAATAAAACTAATACACTACAGCTTGTGTTACTTATTTTGATGTTAAATTTAATTGTCTAAGCGTTTGGGGTTCTCTCCTCATCAAATCCAGAATTCTGACTACTTTCACTAATACTTAGGGCAGATTTACACTACAGGGCTAAGTTGACCTAACTTATGTGACTCTACGTGAATAACGTAGCTGGAGTCAACGTATGTTAAGTCGACTTATTTCAGTGTCTACATTGTGCTGGGTCTGTGGGAGAAACTCTCCCATTGATTTACAATATGCTTCTCATTCCGGTGGAGTACCGAAGTGGACAGGAGAGTGATTGGCGGTCGATTTAGCACGTCTTCATTAGACCCACTAAATCGACCCCTAGTGGATCGATTGCTGCACATCAATCCTCTTGTAAGTGGAGACAAGCCCTTACTAACCTTCTTTACACTTATGTCCCCTCGTTGAACTCAGTAGGATGGCATATGGATAACTGAAAGCAACATTTGGCTCTTTCATTTTTATTTTATCTACTCGTTATTTATTGATAAGCTTCAGAGATAGGTACAGTATAAGAATATAGATAAATAGACTGGCTGATCCAAACCGCCCAATTACTCCAGGGTTCATAGATTAGGATCATAGTTTCCAGTTGAGCCTGCTTCTGACAGCTGGGGAGCACTTGTGGCTCCTGCTGACATTTACGAGAGTTTGTCTATTTGACTCTTTTTATGAATAGGCATTTAATCCTGATGCTTTCTGCCCCAGCTAGTATTTTATTTTACCTTAAATGGAACACATATTTGTGGCTTTCACATTTCTGACATTTCTTTGTTTAAAGATTAATGGAATTCATTTGGTCAGATGAGGAATCATAAAACCCTAATTTGGAAGAAGGAGGGGAATTTGAAGTGCCTTAAACTCTAATAGTGTCTGACCTTAATTTCAGTAGTGTATGCACCACTGCCTGCTAAGGTCTAAGCAGAAAACTGGAAGCCATAATCATATAAAGAATACAAAATTATGTCTGAAAAATATATGATAAATATTTAGATAATATGAACAACTTTGATAGGATTGTTAGTCACAAATGAACAACTCTTCGATATAACATTAATATCAGTCAATGAATTCTGTCATCTTTACTCCCCAGTCATTCTCTCAGCACCCTCCATGCTACTACTACTCATGCTAAAAATCTCTTCCTGAACTGTTCGGGTCAGAATTATACAACAGTCAGAGTCTTCTACAAAAACAACAATGCAGATCAAACAGAATGATTTCAAAGCAGTATCTTTGTAGATTCTAATATAGTATCTCCAGAGGAAGCTCAAACCAGTGATTCAGTACCATATTTTATGAGGCCCTAGGCAATATAATTAGCAAGTTTGGGAATGCCTTAATATATTTAACCGAAAGGTATTTAAAATTCAGAGTTTAATGCCTACCTATGCTGCAGACCAAAGGTAGTTCATTTACAAAAAGAAACTAGAGGGGAGAAGTAAATGTCAGGAAAAACTTACAGTACGGGCAGCCGTAGACTTCAGTTCTCAGCCCAATTTGGCCCTCTCCACTCCAGTCAAGAGGAACTATGCGTATGTAGCGGGCTATAACTGGATGCTGTAAATCATGCCGGATCACGCTATCAGAATTTGTATTTCCAGGAAATGCCTAAGGGAAGGAAAAAGAAATCCCTTGTAACATTGGAATACTTCTGTGAGGGAAAAAAATAGGAACAACAGTCTTCTGAGTATTTAGATTAAACTGCATTCTGGTCAACTTGTGTCTGTGCAAGTGATTGAATTAATGGATAATTCAACAAACAGCACTGGGAGTTCTACCGTGCTCACGAAAGATGCCAGATATATGGCATTGGAAGCTAATGTCCTCTTTCTCCATAATAGGTACAGTATACCTTATTCTTGGTTGAGTGAATCAAAACAAAGGGTGAGAAAATGGTTCATTCTGTATCTCTATCTAGTTTTTAGATTCTTCATTAGAATATCAATAAGCATCCCAATTGTCGTGATTGTTTTTGTGATGAAGACTGTTATTCACTAATAACTAGATTGAATACAGCAACTCTTTTCGCATAGATGGAAATAATTGTAGTTATTAGTGACATGGGACAGATTTGAACTGATGAACAGTGAAAAGCTGTTTCTCATTCCCTTGAGCCATACTGTTCCCCATTTCAGCTTTAAGATTATATAGTAGAATTTACCATATTTCTGCAGGACCCAAAACCATACCTTAACTTTGAAGTCTCACTTGTAGGGAAACACGTAATCTTCATAATCAACACCTCACCCTAAACAACATGTGCAATTAGATATTTTGGAAATGGTGCTAATCATCATAATCTTGGCTGTCATTCACAGTGAGAAGTATTTTTTCAAATACTAAGAACTCAGAGAAGGAGACAATACTTCTCAAGTGTATTAATGTTTCCAGAATTAATGAAGTCAACACATCTAGTTTTTTATTTTAGTACCTCTTAGCATAATGATTCATAGCATCTGGCTCAACAGAAAACAATACCTGCTTGTTAACTCTGCTTACATATTTTCTATCTAGTCAGCCCTTGGACAGTCTGTTCATGCACAGCCAGAACTTCACATAAGCAGTACTTTCTTATCTTTCTATAGCTAGCTTTCACTGGAGATATACATGTCAAGCTACTGAACAGGATAGTCTTACACCAAGGGGAAACGGATAGCCAATTGTCAAAAAGACTATAAACAGTCATTGTTAGTACTTTCTTATAAAATTCAGCCACTGAAGCTTGTGCTAGAGAAAAACCTGTATCCAAAGATTCAGAAGTAAACACAGTGTTAATCAATATGTCTATATTTTAGTTATTCATATCAATCAGAACACAGTAATTCATTTAAAATAGTCTATTGTACACATTGCTATAGAAAGTAATATACTAAGGGCTAGAATATACAAAATACACACTGCCCAAAATAAGGTGCGATGAGGACCCATCATCCCTGAGGAAGTTCCAGGAGAAATTCTTCCTTGTGAAAGAAGAATCCCTCCCCAAGATTCTCACCACGCTAAGAGAGGATTTATGCTTCTACACCCCTTGCATGCAAGTTCCACTCTATGCTTGGCCATGTCCCTGTCCTCTCTCTGCATCCATTGGGCTGGGCTGTGCTTCCTATGCAGGGATCAGTCCTCTTAGAGTAAATTCAGTTACCACAATTGTGGAAGGCTCCTACTGGGCAAGCATAAGGAGAGGAAGTCTTCAGTAGTACCCAGCAGAATCTGTTCCATGTTGTTTCTGGTTTGTTTGTTTTTTTCCTTCTGAACTTTAGTGTATTTTTAATGCAAATTATGACACACTTTAAAGCTGAATCTTTCAGGTTTTTTTTTATTTACAGATAATGATTTCAAAAGTATGCCTCAAAGTTTTTGGTCTATATTTCTTCACCCAACTGCAATTTTCACCAGGAAAGATTTTAAACATCAAAACTTCTTTGAGACAATTACCTCCACTTCTAGACATATTATTACATGTCTAGTATGTATGAATTAATAATTGTTTCAAGGCTGGAAACACAAAAGTTGAAATTCACCACAAATTTCAAAACAGTTACAGTTGGTTCTTTTCCATAATCTTTTTTTTTTTGACCAGCCAAAATAAGTCTAGGGAAAAAAATACATTGTTTGCCCATGTTAAAATATACTGGCAACCTTTTCTTTGAAAAGCTCTAACACCTTATGCTTTGAAGCAAGGACTTGAAATGTGGCCTTTGTCTCAGACATGTGCCTTTTGCTGTCCCTGAAAATCCACCTACATTTGGCCAAAATATCAGCCTCTGAAAAATTGCAATTTGCATGTGCTCAGTAGAGATGTTAGATTTTAGCAGCTAAAATTGAAAGATCTCTTCCTTACTGAGCATGCTCCAGCCTCTCAACTCCTACTGCTGATCAGACTGCACATATGCCATCCCCACACAGCAAATGAGCATGCTTTATCCCCTCAGAGATCCTACTTGTTAGCAGCATGTGCATGCAACATCTCCACAGAGTGACTGAACATGCTCCAATCCTTGGCTACAGGGACAATGCCAGACTCTCTCTCTCTCCCCCCCAATAGCTGTTCCAGACCTGGGTGGAGGTGGGTACTGGAACTGTGAGCAGGCAGCCTCTCTCTTCTGTGCTCTCGGTAACCCCCTATCTGGCACCCAAGTAGCAAGGAGGAGGAAGCCATCTGCTTTGAATGCAAATGAGACACAAAGTGGACCAGGGAAGAGGGAAAACAGATTGGGACAAGGTGTCTGATGAGACTGGAAGTGGAAGTGTGGAGAGAGAACTGTACACCTGTATCTGGCTATAGAAGATGACACTTTGGGAGCTGGGACTGGTATCTGGGGGTAGAGGAGGCAGGGACTGGTTGGTCAAGAAGACTGGGACTAGGCAGGGAAATGGGCAAGGGATAGAGCCAGTTGTCGGGGGCAGGGGACACTGAGATCAGATGAAAATCTGAGAGCAAGAGGGATGGCTGGTACTAGGAACCCTGGGATAGAACAGGGGGAGGGGAAATTGATCTGGCAAGAGAAAGGGGCAGAGGGAGAACAGGAACTGATCAGAGAAAGAGACTGGAACAAGGAACCAGAGATGGAGTGTGTTTTTTGGAGGGGAGACCAAGATTGAATGAGGATAATGTGGAGAGAGACTAGGACTGGGAGCGAGTGGGGTTGGGGGAAGGAAAGAGATTGCATGAGGTATTTGGAGGGGAAACTGGAACTGAATGGGCAAAGATACTGGGACTGGGTGTGGGGAGAGGAGGAATGGGAGTCAGAAAATGAGACTGAGACTCATATAGCGAGCCCAAAACGACTGGGATTAGGAAGAGAAGCCTGGGAATGGAGACTTGGAATGCTAGGAGAATGGGAGTAGACAGGGCTGGGTCAGGGACAAGGTAGTTTCCGGAGTGGGCAGAAGAGTCTCTGCCACTGGAACACTCACCTCCAGAGCTAGAATGGAGCCCAACCTTCCTGAGTCTTATCATTCATCTGCTGTGAGTAAATATCTGTGAAACCATTAGCAGTGTCCCATCCCCGTCTAGTGCTGGTTCACATACGAGCTTTAAGTTGCTCTATTAGCTGAAGTTGCAGAAGACTGTACAGTTGATCGAAAGGTTCCAAACTTACTGATGATCCATGTGGGTATCAATATGATATCTCATGTTGGAAATTTCCATTTGCTTTTTAAAAGCCTCAGAAATTACCCACCAAAAACTTTTTTAAAAGAACATTAAAATCACAAAGCCGAACTTTAGGAAATGCCAAGATTAAGGTTGCTCATGCAACCTTATTTCGGCTCCTTTGTGTGTACGTCTTATGAAAGAGTCTCTAATTAAATGATTACATGCTATTTTTTCTACAAGACCCCTGCCTCATTTAGTGCACCCGATGGACCTGCTCTGTGGATAAATCAAGGTCGTGTAGTAAAAAGACTCTTGTCTCCTGCCTCATTTGTTGGAGATGTTGGAAAGTAAACAATGAATGAGGCACAGGACTACTGGAAGAGAAAGAACAGGCACTTGAATGCTGCCTCAAACCATTTGGATTCTACAAGAATATAAGAGCTGACATATTGGATTAGACCAATGGTTTGTCCATCCCAGTATCCTGTCTCCTACATTGGTCAGTACCAGAGCTTCACGGGAGTATACAGAACAGGGCAATTTTGGAGTGATCCACCCCATCTCCCCACTCTGCTTCTGCAGTCAGAGGTTCAGAATTGCCCCAAGCATCCCTGACCATCCTGGCTAATAGCTATTGATGGGCCTATCCTCCATGAACTTATCTTGTTCTTTTGACCATAGTTATATTTTTGGCCATCACAACATCCCACTGTGATGAGTTCCACAGGTTAATCGTGTTGTGTGAAAACATACTTCCTCTTATTTGTTTTAAACCTGCTACCTTGTTAATTTCCTCAGGGGATCCCTAGTTTTTGTTTTGTGTGAAAGGGTAAATAACATTTCTCTATTCATTTTTTTCTACTCCATTTATATACCTCTATCATATTCCCCTTTAGTTGTCTCTTTTCTAAGATAAGCAACCCTAATCTCTTTTTTAGTCTCCCCTGCTATGGAATCCATTGCATATCCTTGATCATCCACGCTGCCCTACTCTGAACCTTTTCCATTTCTACTATATTCTTTTTCAGAAGTGGTGACCAGACCTGGATACAGTATTCAAGGTGTGGGCCCCCCTCTGGATTTATATAGTGGGATTAATGATATCCCTGTCATTGCCACAGAGTTTCTATGTGACACTAGGCAAGTAACAAAGCATTCTTTTCCCAGGTGGTCACTAACTGTACGTTCCTCATGTTTTGACTTGAAATCCTGGGGGTCTGATTTGCAAAGTACTGAGCAATCACCACTGCAACTGAAGTCAATGAGTGCTTGTGCCATAGAAAACTCACGAGGAAATTAATAGTTCAGTTTTCAAACAAGGGTTTGAATAACATGCACTAAATCAGGAATAGGGCCAAACATTGAACAATGAGGTGAGAACAAAATATCCAATAGCTGCTCATTACGTGAGCACTGTGCATTCTGTGCACTGAATAAGGCAGGGGTCCTGTGGGGGAAAAATAGTATGTGATCACATAATTAAAGACTGTATCATCATGAATAGGTACAAGGGGGATGTATTAAGGCTCTGTGGGCAATCTTAATTCTGTTATTTCCTAACTTTGGAGTTCTTGAGTTTGCAACCTTGGCAATATTCTTTAAAGATAGTGTATTTCTCTATAATATAACGTATAACGGGAAAGTGTGGAATCTCTAATATAGGGGTCCCCAACGTGGTACCCACGGGCACCATGGACCCCGCCTGGGTGTCTAAGTGCGCCCGCGTACTGGCCGGAGGACGACCATCTGCCAAAATGCTGCCGACAAGCATCATCATCCAGAGGCATCGCTGCTGAAATGCCGCCACTTGTTGGCGGCATTTCGGCAGCGATGCCTATTGACATTGCTGCTTGTCGGCGGCATTTTGGCAGCGATACTTATTGACATTGCTGCTTGTTGGCGGCATTTGGGCGGATGCTCGTTTGCCGCCACGGTCCTCTGTGGCTCATCATCTGGCACCCGCCAGACAAAAAAGGTTGGGGACCACTGCTCTAATATATCTCCATGATACCATTGGTAAAGGCTGATTTCAAAAGTCAGAACTACTGAATGTGACTCTCTAAACCTACTACCTGGATACAAACCCTTTCAAAAAGATTTGGGGATCAACCCTGAAAATGCTAATTACCAGGCACGCTGTTTATTACTTTGAGTAGGCCTATTGAATTCAGCACTACGCTTAGTAGCATTTACTGACCAGGTAAATAGACACGAGCAGCAGAGAATAGGGTAATGTGGGGGTGTCGTCAGTTTCCCAGATAATTAAAATGCATTTCATTTACTCTTCAGCAGAACAATATATTTTTAAATGCAGCCTTCATTTAGATAAATGTAGTACAGTAATGCATGCTCTGTGGATAATGCAAACAGTGGTCCAAATCCATCATCGCAAGGCTGAACAATCAATTTACAGAGACTTGAGAATTATATACTGTTGCTGTTAAATCTCCATTTCTGACTGAGATTTGTACATGGGCTTAGAAAGATAGGTTTTCATTTAAAAAAGCCTGAATTTATACAATTTGCAAACCTTTATGTTTGCCAAGGTTAAACAGTTTAATAACATTTAAAATTATAATTCAAACCAATGTTATTGTGGGTTTTTTTTTTTAAGAGCAGCGAGAATTGGACTATAAAGTATATAAGTATACACTAAAAAAAACCTCCTATAACTTTTTCTTAAAACCTGAAGATATCTATGGTATCTGAACAAGTTGTCCAAATTATTAATCTCAAAAGCACACTGAAATCTTTAAAGTCTGTGCTAACATTGCCAGAAATGTGCCCCTCATGAGCAATTCAACCTTTCTTCAGCCCAAATAGTTAGGAAAAATTACTAAGGCAGGAATAAAGGCTCAGCTGGTTGTAAACCCAGTAATACAGTCTCAGCAATCCAAAGCTCTGAAAACTTCTTCAACATGTTTCAACTCACATCACAATGAAAAGACTGGGAGCTGGAAGTGTTTTTCCTGAATTCTGGGGTGCATTGCAGTGATACTGTTACTGTGGCATTTTTGCCAACAATGCAACCTGACTATTTTTGCTGGCCAGTGTGAAATGGGGTATGGCCAGGACCCCACCACATGCCCAACCATTTTGGAAATGCTAGTTGCTGACAGTGGCACTAACCTTGCACATACCTGTGGTTAGGGTAACACATAATCTGTTACCATGTTTGGTCTCTGCATGAGTGTGCAGTGTGGGAAGACTACTTTTACTTCATTTCTCTCTCTTGCACACCATGTGTATTTCCACTGGAGTTACACCTGATTTACAGAGGGGTAAGTGAATGGAGAATCAGGTTGTGACCCTTTAATATTTACTACTGATCAAGTGCTGTACTTAAGTAAAATCTTTACATTGCTGAGCATGTCATTCCCAAAGCTAGAGTATGAAAAAAAAAAAAAACAATGTTCACTTTTCCTAAATCTTTATACATTGTGTTACTCTGAAAGTTCTCACAGTGTTGCACCACTGGCCAGAATGCTTCTTCTTAGCACCTTCCGTTTGCTGCTTCTTTGCATAGCAGGTGGGCGTGACAATCAGGGTCTAGCCATTCCAAGGGGGAAGCAGAAGGGTTAAGCACCAAAAATAAACAGTTAAACCAAATGATTGCATGCTGTTTTTCTACTATAAAAATATACTGAATAAGGTCTTCTAGGAAAGATTGTGATGTTCACTTACTAGTTGTTATGAGATATGCATACAGGTTAGGGTTCAGAATGCATGTATGTACAGATATGTAGAAAATTGTTACTGGACCTGTGGTGCGACTTCAGCATCACCTCACAACAGGATGGGGAAGCAATTAGGCAGAGAGGGGCTACCTCTCTGAAAGAAAGACACTGCCTTCAAGTACCTAGCCATTTGTCCAGCTCAGAGAGGAGGGAAACAATGATGAACCATCAAAGTAAATGGGAACAGAAAAGAAAACCCCAATCTTCGAAAATTAAGAAAGGAGAGAATTTTCCCCATCTATAGTGACTGAGGAAAAAACCCTGAAAAACCCTTCAAAATGGAAGAGGTTTGAACTGAAGAGCATCCAGAACCTGGAGGACAGTCTCCAAGTGGAAAAGAGCCGGGGAATGCTGGATCCCTCTTATAGCTAGGAGGTATCCTGGGAAACTGTTTAAGGGAATAGGTAACTCCTATTAGAAAAGGTATTTTATCTAATATGAAAGAGAAGGGACTGAGGTTGCAACTCTACATTCATTTTTGTGTAACTCGTATATGTGTGCTTTCCCTTACTATTTCATCTTTGAATGTGTGGTTTTTATATTAAATAAACTTCGTTTATTTTCACCCCAAGCAGGCCTCTGGTGTGCTAACTGTGTGGTCTGTGTGCGGCAGAGCGAGCTTATAACTTGGGTGTTGGTTTCACACCTTCAGGGAAGATGAACCAGAGGGGAACAGTCTGAGTGTCTGGTAATTAACTCAGGGAGGATGTATTTGGGGAGACCTGTGACTGGAAGGGCTGTTAATGTCACTCTGAAAAATGCAACTAGGCTGCTGAGAGCCAGGGAGAGACATTATGCTTGTGGGAAGGCTACTGGTGTCTGGGTGTTGAAAAATAGATGCACTGAACAGAATTCCCAAAGTTACAGGACAGGTGAGGATGGAATATTTTACTGGTCTGCATGGACCCCAAAATGTCACAGTGGGGAAAAGCAGTGAAATTAAAATAAGAGAAGAAAAACATTTGCCAGGGTTTCTACATTGCTCACCTGTTAAAAATTGGCCTGAAATAGAAACTGGACCACCTACATCAAAACTTCTCCAAAATTTGGGGACCAATCAGATTCAGATCTGATTTCACATCTCAGCTTTGCAGGTTGGGGCCAACATTTAATAATAATACAAATCAAAAAAAAAAAAAAAAAAAGAGGTAAATGCAATAGCTTGTGAATTTAAATAAAATATTGCAACATAAAGCAAAAGTGCTGTAAGTAAGTAAATTTCACAAAGGTCAGATAAGTTTAGTAAGGTTGTAAATGAACTATAAGTCTGATCTGCTGGAAAAAAAATTGCGTTAAGGTATACATTACTATTTTACATATCCACAGCGATTTACATTCACAACACTATTGAAAAGAATTTACTTCCCCCCCTTTAATAAAAGGGATTACAAAGAGATTCCCAACTGCCAAAATCATACTAATTCTTCCCAAAGTTTATGGGATCTGCACCATCTTCCAGCTATCATAGTCCTCCCAGATCCTTCCTAACTACAGTGAGATGTGGTGGCTAAAAAAAAAGTGCAACAAGATACCATTCCACCAGCCCAGGGAGGAGAACTGATGGAGAATGTTACTCAGCATGTCTGCACTACAAATTTAAATCAACCTAACTTACATTGGCAAAGATCTGCCACAAAAATCATATCACTTGTCCGTGTCTACAGTTTGCTCCTTGTGTCAGCCATACATGTCCTCACTAGGAACCCTTCTACTGATTTGTATTGGCATTGTGGGATGACTTCTGAAAGCCAGTAACTATGGATGTAAGCAATGCAGTGTCCGCACTGACACTGCGTCAACCTAACTACATCAACATTGATTCTACGCCTTTTCTGGAGGAGAGTTAAGTCGGTGTATTGGGACAGTTACGTCCGTGGGAGCAAAATATTACTATAGACACTTACATAGCTAATTCAATGTAAGCTGCTTTGCATCAACCTAATTCTGTAGTATACACCAGGCCCCAGACACTTAATGAAGCAGAGCAGGAGCTGAACCTCCCTCCACCACTTATTTTAGTTTCTGGTGAGAAGTTCCCTATCTCAGTGTGTGATATATTCAGAGGCATGGAGTGCATATACTTGAGTGTACAATCTCTCTTTGCATCAGTAAAGGAAAGAAATGATAAAAGACAAAAACACCCTATCACCAGCTGGGTAAATACTTTTCACAGAGCAATCATTCTCTATCTGACCTATCAGTCTTCATCCTCAAAGGAAACCTGCATGACTCTTTCGAAAGATGAGCCTGGGAGCTTAAATTCATAACTTTGCTAGACACTAAAAATCATGGACTGAACAAAGACACTGGATTTACGGCTTATTACAGCTATCTCTAACCCATTAACCCTCCTGTTTGTCCTATGACTACAGGGGTTTTAACAGGCCATTTCACCTTGAATGGTGCCTTAGAATAGTGGCTCTCAACTTTTCTAGCGTATTGTACCCCTTTCAAGAGTCTCATTTGTCTTGCATACCCCCAAAATTCACCTCACTTAAAAAGTACTTGCTTATAAAATCAGACAAAAAATTGAAAAAAAGTGTTACAACCCACTATTACTGAAAAATTGCTTCCATTCTCATTTTTACCATATAATTATAAAATAAATCAACTGGAATATAAATACTGTATTTACATTTCAGTGTAAGAGCAGTATAAACAATTTGTTGTCATGAAATTTTAGTTTGTACAGACTTTGCTAGTGCGTTTTATGTAGCCTGTTGTAAAACTACACAAATATCTGGTTGAGTTAATATACTCCCGGAAGACCTCTACTTACCCCCAGGGGTATGTGTACCCCTGGTTGTGAACTACTTTCGGATATGTGCTAACTCCTTGTGCTAATTTATCTAGTCAGTCAATCTTATATTTAGCTGTGACACTCTGAGTACCTTTCCCAGAGTTGATGAAGAGCTCTGTGTAGCTCAAAAGCTTGTCTCTCACCAACAGAAATAAAAGATATTATCTCACCCACCTTGTCTCTCTATATTTTATTGGCTTTTTTTAACAAGAAAACTATTCATGAACCTGAACTTATGGAAAAAAATCTAATTTTTTGCTGTATTTTGATATATGAACGCTACTTCTCATGTTATTGTGGCCTCATAAATATCTCCTTAAACCAGAAACAAAGCCTATTGGAGTTGGGGAAGAACACTGACAAAAATACAATACTGAGATATTTTGGTTCCTATGAAACACAAGGTTGGGATTTTCAAGAGGCATCTCTGATAAAGCCGGGGGAATTTTTTTCATCTGAACCTTTTTCCAGCAAAATAATGCAAATTCCGCAACACCAACATTTTTCTCAAATTTGTTTTGATTTTGCCATATTGTTTCAGTTGAAATCATGGGCTTGTTTGCCTATCAACATGAAGAGAGAGGAGATCCAGTTTCTCTCTATCAATAAATCATGGTAAACACGAGGAAGGGAGAAAGGCTATTTATGATGAAGGACACATAATAAATGGGTATAAACTGGCTGTGAATAAATTTAGGCTGCAATTTAGAAGACAGTTTCTAACCATCAGGGGAAAAGGTTTCTGGATCAGCTTTCCAATAGGAGTGGAGGCAAACATCCTAACTATTTTTAAAATGCAGCTTGATAAGGTTATGAATGGGACTGTATGATGGGTTTGCCTGCAATAGCAGGGGGACTGAATTTGATGACCTAAGAAGTCTATATTCCTGTGAAAAAATACAGAATGCACAAAAACCAGACAAACCCCAAATTCCAAAAAAGTTGAAATGTTTTGTTTTGACATTTTTTAAATGAAACATTTCCATTTTTCCAATTCAAAACAACTCTTTTTTTCAAATTTTCTTTCAAATTTATTAAAAACTTTTAAAAAACAATGCTTGAAAACGAAATGCATTTCATTAAAATATTTGCAAAAAATACTTTTTGGTTTGGCTCCAAATGATTTTTTTTCTTTTGATTTTGCAGAATTGCCTACAAAATGAAAAGTCGGTTATTCACATAGCTCTAATCTAGGGGAAGGTAAGTAATTAGTTGAATGGTTAACTCCGCAAGATGCCTTTGAAAATGCATGAGTGAAAAAGTGAGAGCTGGGTGGGTGTAGAAAAGAGATACAGTAGCCAGTGAAGAATGAGGACAGTGAGCCAGTGCCAGAGGAAGAAAAGCTAGATAGATAGGAAAGAGAGAAGGGATGCATGTTGAAGAAAGAGCAGCTGGACAGAGATAAAGATGGGAAAAGATCAGAAAACTACAGAAAGGATAGTAAAGAAAATGGTATTGAGATGAAAAAAGAAAAATAAAGAATAAACAGAAAAATAGAAAGAAAAAAGGGAGCGAGAGAGAAAATGCTAAATGTAAAGGTGAGTAAAATGGCCTACTTTTCAAATAGAACAAGGGTCCGCTCAGCAGTGTGTAATTTCTACAGTGCCCTTCTCGGTGTGCTGTACCATAATAGAAAAGCAATGCTCCAGTGAAGTTAGTAGTTTTAGTAAGTAATATTCCTTTAGGTTTCCCTGGAATTGAGAGACTAAAAAACTGTATTTTCAACATGCACTGAATCCTCTGAGGCTCACAATTACATAATGATTTGGTTTCTTCTTGACTCAAGATTGATACTGGGAGACAACTAAATGTTCTGAATCTGACCATAACATTCTGTTGAGAATGTGTAGATAATGGGCCTGATTCTGCTCCTCCTTACGTCTGTATAAAAGCAGCACATCTCCATTGATTTCAACGTCATTATTCTGATTCACACCAGTGCAAGGCCTTGATTCAGCAAGGTATATAAGAACATAGTCCACATTGACTTCAGTGAGACTACTCACGTGCTTAAAGCTAGACATTGATTAAATTCCTTGCTGAACTGGGTCCTAAATTAGAAAAGAACCAGGCCTCGAATAATTTTAATTGGAAAGTACTGGAAAAGTAAGAAACCAGAGAAGGATATTAATTAAGTCAATAAAATCGTCTCAGGCACTTGTGCTCACACCACATCAAGTTCAAATGACCTTTGAACCCAATATGCCGCCATGGAGTCACTGCACTTAGGACGTTTTCTAACCTCACTTTCTGCTATACAAGAGCAAACTTGAAAACTGTTAGTTTCCAAACACTTGGCTGTTTTATTCCCATACTTTGCTCTCATCTCAATGTGAGCTCTGCATTGTATATATTTTTAGCAACAATATAAATAAGTTTATTGCATAACCATATTGTATCTCTTTTTTCTACCTAAGGAAAATGAATGACCAAGAGTTTTCTTCTTCTCTTTATTGCTTACATACGTCTTCCAAAACATCCTTAATATACATCACTATGTCTCATTCCGTTATTCAAAAGGTTACTTGGAATTTTTCAAGTGGAACCATGTTCATAATACGTCACTTCAACCTCCCTATTAAATCCAGTTAAGTTTACTGTGCAGGAACCTGGAAGCTATTTTCAACTACAAATTCTATCTTTGGATTTAAAACAAGGTGTGACTTTGCCGTTCAACGACCTAAATCTAAAAAACAATCACAATTGGGTCAACAATACATAGACATTACTCACTGTCCTATGCCCACTTTAAGCTTCCTAGCATAATTAATATATAATAGATATATATTTTATAATTCATGTAATTGTTTTCTGTATAGTAGCACAGAAAGTCTCTATACTCAGTCAGAGCTTGATACCATTTAAACAAATGAGAGTTTTGCCACTGCCATAGGAGCTTCAAATAATTTTTAAGGACTACATCCTGCCCTCCTCTGTTCATGCATAACTCCTGCTGACTTCAGCTGCATGCATTCAATGACAAACAAGACACTTAAAAAGGTTTTAAAAAAGATAAAGGGAGCTAGGTGGGGGAGAATATGTGGTGGTATCAGAGTATGAAAAACAAGATATAGCACTTCAGTAGTAATTCAAATATATGGAAGCTCTATATTTTGTACATATCCTGCAGGACAGAGTACACATTAGTCAATTGTAGACAAATTTGTCATTAAAATTACCTATCTATACACATATACATGATTTGTGGTATTAAAATCCCAAGCTGTGGTTCAAACCCATCTCGCCTTGTTATGAAGTTTCATTTCAAGGAAATGACTAATATTAACTGGATGTGAGCTGCTAAACAATTGGTGTTTTACATTTCTCCTCAATCAGTACTGTAGAGTATTATCTTTGTTTAATTTACTTGGTGTAATGAAGCATAAAGCTAAAAACCAAACAACCTCCCCCAGCCTTCCCCAAGATTGAATTGCTTTCTTTATACTCCAACATCCTAATTATTCATGCCTTCTAAGCTCAGGAGCATTACTGAGCATCTGTGTATTTTGCTAGGAAAATTATAGTTAGCTTTAACCGTGGGAAAAATCTATGACAGGTGTCCCTTAGGTCACTCTGTATTATCTGGATGCCACCTAAGAGGCTGCATGTTTGTGCATTGTTCTCCTTACACGATCACATGATCTTTCTGTTCACAGAAACTTCTTTAGGTGCAGGAAAAAGCATAGGGAATATCTGGAGAGAAATTCCTTAAAAAATAAAGAGGTTTTATTTAAATAGGTTCACTTCGAGGGATGTTACAGAAGGGAGAATAGTGAGCATTATAAAAAAATCCTTGTTTCTCAGGGCTGCTGGCTACGCCCAGGGACACCAGTGATCAGCGACGTTCCAAGTGATGTTAAAACCTTGTAAAGAGATCTACCCACAAGAAAACCAACTGAAGTTAATGGACCTCTGTAGGATGTTGGACCGGATCCCTTTTACAGGATAAACACCATATAAAAAAGGGGACTGAGCCCTTTGAAAGGCAAGTTCCTTGCCACTTTAATTACTTCTTCCTTTATTTGTTATAGAATAATAGTTTGGTTTTTGCTGGTTCAAGTAAGCAAGGTCATGAGTCTGACTGGTCAACTTGGTTTTGTTGGTGGGTTTTTTGGTCGTTAATGTTATAAAAGATTTTGCCATTCTCCATATTTCAGTGGTTGGGGGTTCTATGCCATATCACGCTACTGGGAAGTCCCTTCTCTTTGGTGAAGGCATCGAGGTTGAGAATTGTTGCTTATTTTTGTTACTTGCTTTGGCATCATTATTTGGGGCTACAGTTTAAAGCTTCCTTTGGAAGGCATACAGTAACCACCCTTTGCAGCAAAGCACCCTCTGTTTCTATAGTAATCATAATTATTTTTATCATTGTTAAAATTATGTGTAGTTATTTTCATTTTGAGGGGCCTTGAGGTAATAAGTATTTTCTTTTTCCAGCAGGGCTTCCTTTCATTGGAATTTCCCTCAGAGGAAAAAAGCCTAATGCTCCAATCCCACACCCCTGAACTCTAACAGAGCCCCAAGTAACTGAATGGGCTCCATTAGGGTTCCGGGGCCCACCAACATGGAGCTTGAGGCAGAGTCAGGGCTTACGTTTCTAAATGGCTCGAATGAAAGTGAAAAAACCCCTAAATTGTCCCTGGGGTATAATGTCACACTCTGGATTGGTTGTAGTCAGAATGGGACTGGTGGAGTCTGATTCATCTGCTACTAAATATAGAAAACATTAGGTGTTTTCAGTAATTATCTATGAATATAAGCAATCCGCTCCCTTCTCTTTCAATAGATTTTTTCCCTCTCAACTTATAATGAAAGCCAGCCTACTGCACCAACCTTTCTTTCAAGGTAAAACTTCCAACTGGCTATTTTCTTATTTTGTTATTTTGAGTGACTCAGAATTCATGATGGCCAGTTACTAGTTTCAAATTGTTAGTCTTCAATAATCAATAGTTCACATTTTACTGAAATTTATAAGCTGGCCTATGTGCATGTTCTGACTCTCCTCATGGTGAGACAAATGGCCTTTTGACTTAGTACATTTTCATAGGACTGAAAATGTTCTTGTCCCATTTGAAAGTTTTTGTCACAAGGATACAATCGTGATTCAGAATTGAAAAGGAGAATAATGTTTTCTGCTTTCATTTATATCTGTTGTATGATTGTTTAAAATTGACTCTGATAAACTTTTGCAGTATCTTTGGGTGAGAAATTAACTTTGAGGAATGTAGATTTTTTTTTTTAAGAGAACATTTTTTCCTATTTTTTAATTCTATTCTATTCAGATTTCTTTAAGTTAGTAGTAATGTTTGATGCGCCTCCAAATGATGGGAGTGAATAATAACTGTGTAATCAGCTGTCTTAAATACATGTTCAACAATTTTAAAGGCAAATTAAAACATTTACAAATTATAAAAAATAATTGAAACCAGATAGAAATGTATCTAAATCCACTTGTAGCTGGTTTTTCTCTATATAACTTTCCATGATTGTTTTTATTTACTGACCAAAACAAATATATTAGCAACAGGGGTCAAACAAAGGCAAATAGGTATAAACAAAGGGAAAAAAATCACCAAACTTTTCAATAAAGGCCCAGATCATCAGCTGTGGCTGCAAAGCTCATAATGCAGCTCAGACGAGGGTGTGTGTAGTACAAATATGGCACCTCCAATCTAGTTCTCAAAGGTAAGTTAGAGCATCTTAATTTTGATAACCCCTGGGGGCTGTTACAGCTGCCAGTGATCTCAGGGCACAGGGAAGCCCTGGCCATTTCTTCTTTCCCATAAACACATCTCCTGCTCTGGAAGCCATTACATTTGCTCTAAACCCTAGCAGGTCCCCCAGCATTGGTATAATCCTCTTTCTATGCTGACTTTGGGCCCGACATGTGAGGAAAAGCAGCTGCAGTGTAGCCCAGGATGAGGCCCAAACACTCCAAACCTATCACAAATATGTTAGACATCTGTGTAAAGAATGTGACACCTTTAATAAAAATCCATACTAGTCTGAAGCCAGTGAGGATAAAGAATAACTCTTATGAACTTTTTGTCATCTCAAAAAGAATACATAGAATAGGAGTTTTTATAATAATTGCTTCAAACTGATATTATTGGGCAAAACTCCAGATGCTCATGTATTTCAAGTATAACTTTATAAAGCACTGTTGCCTATTGTTTGACTTGCATTTTAAAAACCAATCACCTTTCTAGGAAGATGAAGACGGTTCTGATTATGGTTATTTTGAAAAGACAACAAAAAAAATTCATAAAACATTTTTATATGTTTTATAATAGAAAGTGTAAGGTAACCTAAATATAGGGATTGTTACCAGCACCCCTTATAATAAGGAGATTTCATACAGTTATCTTCTGCTAAGTATAATACTTAACATTGATATACAAAGATGTGGATTCTGTATTCTAACTGAACTGCATAATCTCTCTTCTTTTCTTGGTCCACGGTCCCTAAAAGAGCAGGTAATTTGGCTCTCGTCACTGAATGGGTTTGACACCCCAAGCGCAGAGCAAGACTAAAAATGCAGTACATGACTCTGAATACTAGAAGGAGTTTAAGAAAGAAATCAACAACAGAAGGAAAAGAGATGATGGAGCTGTTATTTCTACTTGCTCAAATAAAGAATTAAGTTTAATCTTACAGCTTCCCTGCTTACTCCATTTTGCTACCATTCTAATCGTTTCCCCTTTGACAGAGCTAATACCAGTAAGCAATTTTAAGTTCTTGTGCTATAGTGCTACTTTCACTTCCCAATTACACAAAGCAAGAGATTGTGGGGATTCAGAAATTAAAGTCTGATTGTAAAGCTGCCCTTTAAGTCAAGTGGCCTGAAATGAGTGCTAGCAGCTGAGGACTGAAAGACTTCTACACAAGTCTTCATTCTGATAACTGAATATCCTTTTTAATAACCAGCAAAGGTGTGTCTACTTGATAGCATGGATGGGGGAAAAGACAGGATGAGGTTAATGTTACATTTATGAGACTGGAAAGGACTTATCTTGCATTCTGATGTCAGATGTTTCCAAAATTTTCAATTACCTCAAAGAAATTATTTTGTTTTTAAAAAACAAACCAAGCTATCCTTTATCAGCAAATCTTCACGGAGAAATTAAATAAAGAAAATGTGCTAGTTTTGGAGGGCTATCAGAATTAGGTTTTATTCTTAGGGCTTGACTCAGCCTTCTGGAGACAATTTTACTTCCTTTGTTGCAACGTGGGAAATTGTACCCCTAAAAGGATTCAACCTGGACATGGAGCACAGGTGATGGTGCCACCACTGCTTTCCATTGTGGTTTCTGCCTGAAGAGTGGTGCTTTAATTTACAGTGGAGGAGATGAACCCATCACTTACTCTCCTGTGTCAGAGGGCTGCACATTAGCCAGCAGAGTAGACTGGGGGAAGGCTATGCTGTTTCCCACTTCCAAGCAATGAATCAAGTCTAGTAATTAATTGCATTGCGTATAGAAAATGAGAGAGAGAGAAAGGCGCAGCACGCATATAGTCTTCAACTTGATTTACAATACGTCTCTCTCAAATCTTTACAAGTGCACCACCATTTTTTTTTCTCTCTGTGAATCATCTGTTAAGTTTATTGCACCATGACATCTATTCAGGCATAGCAAGGCAACGTAATCATTTCATATACAGATAAACCTCTCAAGAATTGGACTTTGATTTCAGATGCAGCCAGAATCTTTGTTTAACTTAAAATGACCATTTGGGAAAAATAAACTAACCTTTAAAACATGCATCCTCACACATAGAGGTGATTTACTGGAAAATGTGTTAATTAAAATAAGGGCCAGTCAGTTAAAAGGCCCATACAATTAAAAACATGATGACTTTTATACCAGATAACTTATTATCAGATGTTTTTCAGATGTATTGTAACAGATGCTCTTACAGGTAAACATAGCAAAGGATATTTAAGGTCACTGCAAAGAACAGTTTTGCACTGGCTTGAATCAGGGGTTGAGGCAGGGCCAACCAGAGAGAGAGGGAGATTTCAGATCTGGTGTTTAAGGCACTAAACTGGGACTCGGAAACCTGGTTCAATTCCCAGTTTTCTCCATGATCTTTGACAAATCACTTCGCCTCTTCATGCCTTAGATTCCCACAGGGATAACACCTCCTCCTTAATTGACAAGAGAGAGAATAAATATATGCAACATACACTTTAGGAAGGACTCTGATTTTACTGTGAGGAAAGCCATATAATATCAACAGTTGATGGATCAGTCACTCTCTCTGGAAAGATCCTTTCACATCTCAACACCTTCCAACACCCTCAAAAAATAGTCACATAATGTAATGGTGTTGATAGCAGTTTTGGCTTTCCCTACACACTATGTGAACTCCCCACCCTGGGAAGATTCACTTGAGCACATCTATGGAGTTAGGGATCTACCTACCATGCATATGAATGGGTGCACTGTAACAGAGTCAAAGGCACTAATAGTGCTTCATAGAGAGCCAAGAGCTGGTGACAGCACTGCATGCTTAGAAAATGGAGAGGCACGTGACAAAGTGGAAAAGAAATATGGGCTGAGATAAACAGAATTTTCTCTTTCTTCCCCCGAGGATCCTTGGCCTTTGCATAAATAAGATCACACTCTCTGACCCTTTGGCACCTCTGCTGCTCTGGGTCCCTGACCAGGGGATGATGAGGGAAAAAAAGTCTGGACCTCAGAAATAGATCTCAACACACAACTAGTCACATCCTACATGTATCTACAAAGGAGTGTAACATATGACTCTACTATTACATGGACGCTTTCAGTTATCATTCATCTTTCCTTTGCCATTCGCTGCACGTTCATAAAGAATGCTCATTGCTTTCATATAGTGGCTGCAAAATTATAAAGCAAGCTTTCAAATTTTATTGCATTGTTATGCAAGGAAACATGCATATACTGACAAAAAGAAAAATAATAGTATCTGTAACAGATATAATCCCCCATATCCCATCATTGGAAAAATGACTTGAAAGCACCTCATAATCCATTGACTCTAAATGCTCATGCTTTCAAGATTTATAACACAAGTAAAAATTAAATTTAGGAAGTTTCTGTTGCGTGCAAATTAGGCCATTAAATCATTTTGCATTTCATTTTATGTATTTTCTATTGTAAGTTGGTAAAAGCAGATAGGGGCTATTTGTCTCTTGAAACCTAGTTCCCTACACTGTCAAAGCAAACTACAAACATAATATTTGAGTAAATGAAGGCAATCTGGTGTATATGAAGACCAAACAAGCCACAATGTAAAGAGTGATTATATTTTTCCCATGGTTTTGATTGATGACAATATATATACTAAATATTTGGGATTTTAAAACTGTATGTGAGTTGTTTCAAATATTGGTGTAATTAGTTACTGGTTTATCACTAATGAAGTAATCAATAGCATGTTGTATTTCTATACTTATACCATGTTATCTATTTTCTTCTTACTACAAGAAAGCTACATATGTTAAATTATAAATATTAATAAATAATAAAATAGTAATAATAATGCTTATTGGAAATAATTGCTTAAACAGGGGATGGCTTTTATGGCAAAAACACAAGTTATAAATTTGAAGGTCTGACTCATAATCCTGGCTCTGCCACAGACTTAATCCGTGATAATCACCAAGTCACACGACTCTCCGTGCCTCAGTTTGCTCATTTGTAAAATCAATTTATCTACGTCCTTCCCAGGAGTATTGTGAGGTTGTGTTCATTAGTGATTAGAATTAACTTTGAGGTCCTCAGAGGAAGGTGCCATGGAAGTGTAAAATATTACTGGTATATAAAATTGGGAGAAAGAAGAGACACTGGGGTGAGGAATTCATCTACAAGCTTTGTGGTGTATGTAGCGAGTACAGAACTTGGGGCGAGAAATCTGTGAGTTCTAATTCTGGCTCTGATGTGTGACCTTAGATTTGATTTAACTTGTTTGAGCCTCATTACTAGGATAATACATGCCAACCTCCAACATGTTTGGTGAGAATTAATTG
Source organism: Chelonoidis abingdonii (assembly GCF_003597395.2). Lineage (NCBI taxonomy): Eukaryota > Metazoa > Chordata > Testudines > Testudinidae > Chelonoidis > Chelonoidis abingdonii. The sequence goes on along the minus strand of NC_133770.1, from coordinate 103,369,283 downwards.
GTTATTTGTACAGTGCTTTGCTTTCATCTCCAGAGCCTTTGGTTCCACATCCTTGCTCACTTTACAAAATAACTGACACAGATTCATAGATTTTAAGGCCAGAAGGGACCATTATGATCATCTGCACAACACAGGTCATGGAATTTCACCCAGTAATTTCTGCATCAAGCCCAGAGTTCTAGTTTAAGCTATAGCACAACTTTTAAAAAGATATCCACTGTTGATTTAAATATTTCAAATAATGGAGAATCCACTACATCTCTAGGTATATTGTTCCAAAGGCTAATTATTCACACAAACATTTGCACCTTATATTTGGTCTGAATTCGTCAACCTTTAGCTTCCAACCATTGAATCTCATAATGCCTTTTGCTGATAGATTAAAGAGGTGTTTACTATTAGAAATATCTTTCCCATGTAAGCACATGGGGAACTATGATTAGACATCAATGGCTAGAGTTCCACATTACCAAATTATACATAGTTAATCATTTGCCCAAGAAAAAGCTAGGATTAGCACAATGTAGAAGAAATGTAGGTTAGCACTGAAGCAGCTTGCAAGGTGGCTGAATGTATGATCACTGGCTTGCAAGGTCTAGCAAAATCTGGTTTTAATCAACACCCATTTATTTTTTGTAAAAATCATTTTTCCCCACCGATATATTTGCAAAATCAAACCAAACTAGTAGCACATATTTTAATTAATATTTTAGTGATTTCCATCTCATAGTGTGTTACTTCTTTAATCATCAGGAAACAACTCTCCTTTTAATGTTTTCGATTACTCATCTTGTACCATGTATTATAATCCGGTTTGGACTGCCATACAGCATAACAGAAAACTTTCAAGCTATTTCCACTGTGCTTCATATAAATTCAATTGTAACTTAACTCAGAATGACATAGGTCATGTAATCACACAATAGTTAATATTTCTATTTTAAAAAGTCGATTGCACTCTACGTAAAATACTACCAGTTCAGATAATGTGTCCAGTCCAAACTTATTGATCTGAATAACTGTTGTATAAACATTAAATATCTGTCCTATTCAGAAATCAGAAGGTGCAGTGAATATCCAACTTTTAGGCAGGATGCCACAGAAGTTCAATGTATGTTTGAATGGGAATGTATTTTTCTAACACCCCTTTTCACACAAACAACAAAATAATTTAGCTCCGTTGGTGCAGGTTTTCTGGGAAAAACAGAAAAGGAAAAGGAAAACATTTTAGAGAGGAAAACAAGATGGAAAGAAAGCAGCAGTGACAGATGCTTTCTTTCAGCAGCTTTTCATAAATTCTTCTGGGAAACCAACTGAGTTTCATTGAAGGGAATTAATCAATGGCCCTTAATATGAAGGAAATCAATTAGAGAGTCATTACCAGAAAATTAGCACTCAAAAACAAAATTTCATTTTAAATCCAACTGAATTATATGTCAGTATTAAGTTGAATTGCACTTGAATTGATGTATGTGAACATCCTCCAGTTGCATAAAGCTTAAAGAGCGAAAGATTACAGTGAATGTTTGCAGATACTATTGAGTTTATTATTTTGCAAGCTATTTAGATGACAAGATGGCCATGCTACGGTTTAAAAGAGTTTTACATTATACTTCTCAAATATTGCTATTATTCAAGTTACTGTAGTGCTAGAAGCCTCAGTAGTGCTAACCATTGTACCAACACTTCAGGAGAGTCAGCCTCTGTCCTGAAGAGATTATAGGCTGTGAGTATGTCTACAGTGCAATAAAATCCCCCCGCAGTTGGCCCTGGTGTGGGGCTTAGGCTGCAGAGCTATAAAATTGCAGTGTAGATATCTGGCCTTGGGCTAGAGACTTGGCTCCGAGACCCTCCAGAATCTTAGATCCTTGGCTCCAGCCAAGCCCAGGCATTTACCCTAAAATGTTATAGCCCTGCAGCTAAGCCCCACAAGCTCATATAAGCTGACATGGGCCAGCCAGCCACGGATGTGTTATTGCAGTAGAGACAGACCCTACACAGGTAAATCAGAAAAATAAGAGTGAGAGGAAACGGAAGGTTAGAGGCCTCAATCTGGGACCACACTTACGCATGTGATTAACTTTAAGCATGTTTAAATCTCAATGACTTCAAAGTGAAGAGCGTACTGAAATGCTACTCTGACTAGAGATGCATTCTTGAACTCTGGCAAGAAAAGTGACGTGACTTGCTCAGGGTCACGCAGCCAGTTAGCAGCAGCGGGGAACAGAACCCAGCTATCACCAGTCCCACTCCTGTGCTCTGACCACTGCAGCACACTGCCTCCCAAGCAGACAAGGACATTCTAATTTATGGGTTCCATCTTGCAAGGTGCAGAACACTCTCACCCCAACCCATAAGGCACTGAAGAATATTGCCCCAAGTTGAGTACATGTTTAAGAACTTTCCTGCATTCAGGCCAGAATGCTCAGCACTTAGCCAGATCAATCACTAAGGTATCAAGTGCTGTCTTTCTCTAGTGAAGATGGCATATGGAAATATTCTTACAGCATATCTACCAATAAAGCAAGTATTAGTACACTACAAGCACAGTGGCATACGGACTTGAAAGTTTACATAAGCTTCTGGTTTGAATTTAGGCTCGTATTTAGGACTTTGGGTTCAGTGATGATCAGAGATTGGGGTCTAGGTGCCATAGCACCAAAATGCTTTTAGATTTCTGCTGTGTTAGGACAGATCTGAGCTCAATCTCAAAAGTAGTCCCATTTGGTTTGGATCCATAGATTCACGATCAGATTGCATGGTTCAGTTCCAATCTCCTCAGCAAAATTCAAGATAAGGGGCTCTAGGTATGACATTCTGATTCAGGTCTAAGGAGAGGTATTGTGGATAGAGAAAAATCAAAAGATTGTGTGTCAGGCAGAAATGAATCTGTCCAGTGAATTGCTGTCAGAATTTCACTAGACTACTACTTTCAGGGAAACTAAAACCACCATACATTTTGCTCTCATTGTTTTTAATTTAAATCACATCGAATGACACAGTTTTAAATAGACAAATAGTAATTTATAACACCACATTGCATATTTAGAGTTCCTTTCACCCAAGTATCAGAAGTATTAAGTAAGCCTCAGAACACCCCTTTGACTTTGGTATTATTGTGTCATATCTATGTAAACAATGGATAAAAATTAAAGATGTAGTTTAAGCTTGTGCATGTTTGTTCATAATTTGTAACTGTAGCTCTGCTCGTCTTTGGTCATTATAATTCCAAGTGACCTTAAAGCTCACGGAACTTCTATTCACATGCCAAATTTCCTTTGCTTGGGGAGGGTTGAACAATTCTGCCCAACTGTGAAGATCCTCCTAAGAGCAGGGACATTTTTTACCAGTGCAGATACTGGGCACCTTATCTTCATACCAACATGCCAGTCAACAAATTAGTTCTGCTTCTCTGCACATCACCTGCAAATGAGAGAGTTAGGAGCTGACTTATAATAAGTTCATTGTGTTACAGGAAAACACCACTCTAGGAGCAGGCAATGAGAATATATAACACGTTGGCTCTAATCTCAATTATGCAATACTGAATGCCGGAAAAGAGTATTAAATCCTTAGGGTTATATTGTAAAAGTGTAATGTGGACTTTTAACCATGCAGTTCTCTTTGACATCTACATCTCGACATAATGTTTGGAAAGCATAATGGTTAGTCCCAACTCTCCCATGCCCAGGTAAGAAGCTGCACTCTGATTCAGTGAAAAAGTCTCTCTCCCATACTAGTTCATGGCAATTGAATTTTTATTTCTGCTTACATTCTGAGCTTAAAATTTGTGTTCTCAGACTTTAAGTGTATTTGTCAGTAATTCTTAAGCATTGGTACATTTCTGATCAAACCTCTGATCCATGGGTAAGAATGCATTCAGATAAATTCAGTATGGAAAAATAATATTCTGGTACAGAATTTCAGAAAACTGAGGAAGAGAAGAAATTGGACAAGAGAACAGGAAAGAGCCACTAAGAAATAACAAATATTGGGCCAGATCCAACCCAGAATCTTTGCCAACTTCCATTAAGATAGACCCTCATACCATGAAAAACTGGAGAATGGGGGCTGATGAGGAGGTGATGAGTCAGTGCATCCATTTAACTACAAGCCATTACCTGTCAGAAACAATAGAAAAGGCAGATGGTGGCAACACTCTTTTGTTTGGGTGACTTGGCCCCTAGGGCGCATAGTATTTCTCATCACAGATGCTGCCTGAATACTTTTAGCATTCTGTAAGGTTTGTCAAGCAAGACTGGTCATTTTCACTAATGATCTCCTGCACTTTTCCATATTACCTAAGTTTGGGTTCTCAACCCACAGGGGAATATTTAAGTAAAACAAATTTTTTTTGTAGTTTAAGCACATTTCTAATTCACATTAGCCCAGACTGTGCAGGCTCTTGTGCTAATGCACAAGGAAAGGAGAATGCAAGAAGGCTCTCACACCTTGATTCGAGTCTTAACTGAAGTATGTGTGCCCTCCTATGCTGCATTGGAAACTATGTTAAATTGACAAGGTCTCTCTGCAAATTGTAAGTAGTTTCATGATCCTGCTTGCAGGCTAGGAGGCTCTCAGGGAAGCCAGGTGATCTTGGTCCTCTGGGTGTAGTCTTCAGCATGGAGTAATATGGGATGAGTTGTACTTTGATGCTTTACAGAGAAGTCTGCTTTCTCACTCTGTTTGTGTATTCTTAAGTGTTAGGGTTCAGGATTCTAAAAATTAAGAAACGTGTTGCTGGAACTTTCCAGCAAAATTATTTTGTGTTTTTTTTCCTAACTTCAGCATGGGTATGCTGTGAATATAACTGTATGCTATGGCTGGCTGGTGTTGTGGACATTATCTCTCTTTACATGGTCTTGCTATAACAGGTATGACTACACCCTGGACAAACCTCATTGGATTAAGTAAACCTTACTGAATTAAGTTTAAGTATTTTAGCAGCATATTGTATTAAAATGCAAATATTTATGTACTATTGAGGGATTGTGTGCATCTCCATTGGGGAGCAGGACAATAGCCCTCCAGGAACTAAGAACAGTGTGGGATGGTTAGGCAAATTCATGCAAGTTCTAACACCTCCAATAAGCTACCATCAATGGGAGAGAGGCTCATGTATGCTGGTTCAAACTGGATTTTCCAGGGACCGACAGACAAAGGAAGGATTTTTGGTTAAGGTGCCTGAGTAAAATGGACTCAGGACTTCATTCTGATCCAGAAAACAGGAAGTACCTGTGGTCCAATTCTTAGGAAGGCCTTTGGCCTGCTGAGGTCCTATAAGACTTGGGAACTAGTTATTAGTGAAAACAGTTGTGAACTGATATCAGAGGAAAGCCCTCTTTGGGGGTTTTGAAGGACAATCACCAACTAGCGCCCTTAGCCCTTGCTGGAGTGAGGGGGTAATGTCTGGTTGGCTTATTAGTATGTTTGTGGGTCTTTAATTGTTTTTAATATGTTTTCTGCATAACGTTTTTACCTTAAGAATAAATGTACTTGCTTATAAAGTTATGTGGTAACTTATAATTGTGGCCATTACACTGTGCACAATCTCTGAAGAGAGAAGCAAAGCAGGCCTTTTTCAAAAATTTGTTTTTGCTGAGGATATCACAGTGTAGTCAAGGGACTGTGCTGCCTAGAAATACCTGACTCAGAAGGGAGAGAGAGTCTCCAGCTAAGACAGAGCCTGGAGCATAGAGTGGGTGCCTTTTCTGCATCATAAAGGAAGAATACTGCTGCAGTTGTCCTGACCTGAGACATACACAACCCCCAGACTGGATCAGCAATTAACTGCTACAATCTGGCTCACTTTTTAAAAAATATATTCTTAAATTTTGAATCTAAAATATTTGATAGTCTCTTTAAGGACAGTCAATAGATTATATATTGGATTGTGCCAGAGTGCTCCAACAATCCAAAAAAATGCATCTCTGTCAGGCTCCTAGCAGTGGGCTTTGAGCACAGTAATGGAAAATTGAGCAGCGGACAACTCTCAAACCCTGGGTTTCTCAATGGTAAATTCACTTTTGAACCCTCTACTACAGTGGTTCTCAACCTTTTTTGCGATGGAACTTAAGCCTGAGAACTACCCTCCCATTTGCAAGATGACAAGGGTTGGATAGTCTGGACCCCCTGGAAACAGTTTGCAGCCCCCAAGTTAAGAACCCCAATATACTACAAAATATAATAAAATGGGGAAAACACGAGGTTTTTTTTCCCCTGTGGTTAACATAAAAAAGGTATTAAATACAAAAAGTGTGTTTGGTTCTTTTTTTGGCTGTAGAAAAAATTAAACTGTCTTAAATGTTCTTAACTACAATATGGACTCAACACACGCCTCTTAGGCCATGGGAAGATGACATCTAGTGGAAATATTAACCTTCCTATTGCAGCTGATATTAAATAGTCCATTCTGTGTTACTGTAATGAGGGAAGACTTGAACACACACACAGCCCCTTTGTTTTCATAGAGCTTTGCCTATGGAAATCTGGTTGCAGGATCAGGGCCACAGTGAAGACAGCTCCTGTCCCAAGCTTTTTCCTCACAGAGAAATAGGACACTGTGGGAACCCCACATGAGGGAATAGCTGGGAGGAATGTTTTATTATTATTATTTACTTGACAATTCCTAGAGGACAGTTAGGCACCACACAAAACAGAATGTCCTTACCCCAAAGATCTTACAATCCAATTTAGACATGAAACAATGAGTGGAAGCAACAAAACAACAAGGGGAGGGGGAATGGAGGTGGTAATACAGATGATACACCACTGACATTTGGTGGTTACACAGCAGAAGCATGCACACATCATGGTGGACTATTCTGTTTTGGCTTTTTAAAATAAATATAAAGAGTCTGCTGTAGTTCATGCCTTTTAGGCATCACAATAAATGTGAGACTTTATATGAGGCTTTGCATTCCAGAACAGGAAGTACGTTCCATGCCTGGGGTGTTGACATGTAAAGGTGCCCACATGGTTGAAGGAAAAGTGAATGAACAATTTATCAAAATTGACAATAACTGGATGAGCAGAAGGGAGAATGATGCAATAAGAGAGAAGGCTGAATAAGTAAGAAGAGGCATAGTTATGTAGAGCTTTCAAATCGAGAATAAAAAGTTTAAATTTGACAGTGTAGTGGTGCGGTTGCCCGCTCCAGTCCTGGAAGGGTTAAAGCCACCTTAGGAGAGGGCTGAGGCTGGGAAGGAAAGCCTGGGCTGATTGGGGAAGGCAGTAACAGCTGGGGCCATGCCCCAATCAGGCCCAGCTGGTCCTATAAAGAGGCTGGGAGCCAGAAACCCAAAGAGTCTCTCTCTGCTTGCAGAGAGAAGGGCCTGGCTGCTAGGGAGCTGAGCAGCGCACTGGGAGTGGAGCAGAGCTGGGGGAAGGCTAGAGGAGCTGGGGAGCTTCAGCCTGGAAAACACCCAGGCTGTGGACCTAGCTGAAGGCCTAAGGCAAGTACTGGTGTTGCAAAGGGGCAGCCCAGCAGTAGGTAGAGGCAGCAACCCAACCTTGCCTATGATGAGTGGCTGACACTGCAGTCTGCCTCAGGTGCAGGGGTGAGTTGGTGACTGGCAGTAGACTATGACTGAGGTGAGGTGGGGGTGGGGGTTCCCCGGGGAGGGGAGATCCCGAGACTGAGGAGTGTATGGTGAGGGCAGCACCCCATATAATGGGGCACCAGGTCCAGGAGGGCCTCGAGAGGGGGGAGTGGGATACCAGCCTGCAGAGGGCCCTCCGAGGGCTAGAGAGCTAATTCCCAGAAGGTACCAGCAGAAGGTACCGCAGCGGTGAGGCACGCACAGTTACAGACAGGGTGTAGAAGAGGGAGCCAGTGGAGGCCGTCAAAATAAGTATTAACATGTTTGGATCAATGAATGAGGAAGATGATTTTAGTAGCTGCATAATGGGTAAATTAGTGTGAAGTGTGGACATCAATGAAGCCAGATAGGTGGAAGAGGGGTCAGTAATCAAGATGGGAAATGGTGCCCTCACTGCTAAAATGTTGCTCCCACCAGCTCTTTCAAAGAAACACACCCACAAGCATCTCTACTTTACCAAATCACTATTTTTGTAGCATCTCCAATGCAGGTGGCTGTGGAAATGGGATATATTGAGAGGCAGTCCCCAACCCAGCAGCCTGTCTGGACCAGTCTCAAAGCTGCCTTTCTCAAGGTCCTCCTCTGCTTCTTGTATTCATTAATGGGTCCAGAAAATGATCACACGCAAGGATTCCCCAGGCGAAGAGAGTATAGAAGGAGTTTCCAGGGGAACTGGGGAGACAGCCAGGGCAACTGAGCAGAGGTAGCCACAAAGAAGGGAGGATAAAGGGGAGCCAGTTGAGAAATGGAGCCTCACAGAGTTGTCAGGCAGCTGGTTGAGGCAGGAGCAGATGCAGACTGGAGTAGGTGCTAGCTAGAATGGAAATAGGCACAGCTACAGTAGAAGCAGGAACAGTCTGTTGAAACTACTAGCAATGAATGTTCCTGGCCAGGTAGTGATGTTGAGCAGACAGGAGAGACTGCTTCGCTTAGGAGCCTGTATACCTGCCTTTGCCCTCAGCTGTGGATTGACTGAACCATGGCTGAATCTCGTGTTGCCTATCACAAGAGATGCAGAAAACTGCCTTTGATGATACATCATACTCCCTGACTCAGGGATAACTCTGACTTAAGCAGACTCAGAGGTAACTCAGGCATAGGCTCAGAGGTGTCACAACCAATCACTGAGGAAGAGGTGAGGAGGAATGGCACCTGAGGGTTATGTTGGTGAAGAGAAAGAAGATGTCAAGGATGGACATGAAACCATCAAGCAGGAAGAGTGAAGGGGAACAGCAACTAAGAAAGAGGAAGCAGCCACCAAGAAGAGTCAGACACCAACAGTGGTGTTGTGGGGGATGAGGAGAAGGAAACCTACAGCTGGATTTCGAGGGGAGCTGCTGGAAGTTGGTGACATGGCTGAAAATGGATATTTTGAGTTGGGGGGAGGAATGACCATGAGAAAGACACTGCCTTTTAAAGCAGCATCTGTGAGTAATGCTTTCTACCATCTCCACTTAGGAAACTCTGTCCCATTCTTGTAGATGGAGACTTTGCCTACATTACTCATACCTTCATCTCCTCTCAGATAGATTACAACAATGCACTATACCTGGGCACAAAGCCTTCAAAGCTAAGGAAACTAACTAGTTGAGAACACTGCAGTGCATCTTCTCAGCAACACGGTGAGCACGTCAAACCTGTCCTTCACTCTATACACTGGCTTCCTCTAGCATTTTGAATCAAGTTCAAGGTTTTAGTCCTTACCTTCAAAGCACTCTGTGATCTCCCCTGGGTCTCTAAAAGATAGCCTAAAGCTTCAGGATGAAAAGTGTGGTTAACAGCTTTGCTCTTGGGACACAAGAGAATTCTCATCAATACGAGTGAAGCTCATCAGTGCAAGAGACCGAACATTTTCGCATGGTGGGCCAAGACTGTGGAGAGAACTTTCCCAGCAACTCAGAACCACAAAAAACCTCACCACCTTCTCCTCCAAGCACAAGGCCCATTTCTTTGTCCTGCCTTCTCTAACATAAACATATGGCAACAGGTATATTTATATCAAAAGACACCACTACCAAAACAACTCTCCCCTCCCAGAAGATGAGAGAATAAACATATGACATTATTGTGGAGTCACATTGCTTAATACAATTACTGGAAGGCTACTCAGATACTAGGGCAATGAATGTGGTTTAAAAACCAACACAGAATAGCAACAGAATAGAAAAATTGTGTTGGAGACTTTGTGAATAGGGATCCTTTCACGTATAGTTACACCCATGAGATACATTTTTACATACATTTTAGTGTAGGGGATAATGGTTAGAAAAGACTAATTGCCATCTCAGTTTTCACAATCTTCTGCATGGAACAGCTTTTCTAAAGAATAAAGTGATTTCTTAAATCCAATTCCTATTCTACATATTGCTTCTGTGAGGTTTTGACCTTGACTGTTTTTCATAGCCAGTGCAAATTTAAACTAGCAGAGGGAATCTGGATTTACACTTTTCTAGGTGTATTTCCAGTCCCAGTCTACAATGTACACTGCTGAGTATTTTAATAAATGAACAGACAACCGTCAGCACTTCTAAAAAGAAGAATCTCTCCCCTTAGCCATTTAAGGTTTTGCAAGGAGTGCTTTAACATTTGAGCAAATTTCCACAGCTGCTTCAGGCATTGCGATATGAAGTAATTTTAACATGTTTCACTACATTAGGTTTAAGGAATAATACTCATTTCTCTTATCTAACATTGTCCTAGTCTCTTTGCTGAAATAAACTGATAGATGAAAATAATTTTGGTTTTCTGTAATAGTAAATTATTTCACACACAGATTGGGCAGGTGTATGTATATGTACGATATACAGACAGATCGGATGTACATATGTATATGGACTTAAAATACACTATACAAATAGTTTAGGAATTCCTATTGAATTTATGGTTCTTCTCACATTACTAAGTGCTCAGTAATTTTGAATCAAATATTGGTTTAGGAACCTAACTTTAGACAACCATTTTTGAAAATCTTGGTTCATATTCTGCAGTGATCATAATTCCTTTGATCCATTCCTAGTCTGTATGCTCTGACATTTTCTTAGCATGTTTTTTGCCAGTAATTAACTTTAAAACTCAGGTGTGTCTCTCCATTTCTACTAATCACAGCAAGCTTGAGACCATGAAGTCTGAGCCTCTGCAGCATAGCCTAGGCAAAGTTTTACACCTAATGCAAAAGTAAGTAAGTAGAACAATCCGTTCCATGTATTCTTGCTAGTACTCTTGAAAGCTGGCCTCCAAGCCAGATCATCAGATTACAGTTTTAGTAAGGTGAAAGGATCCTGTTTGTATCACCAGTTGTTTGTTCTCACTACAGTAATTTCAGTATTTTTCCTCCTCCCTCTTTACATTGTGTGTGTGAAATGAGTACACAAGAAAGGCACCGGCTTGACAGTCGTGAAGAATACCACTCCATTTTAATATCATATCAGGTAAAGATCAGGCAAATGCAAGGCAAGTATCTTCAGACTCATAGCTCACTCTGATTTGAAGAGGCCATTTTAAGAGATGAAAGAAGGGTCTAGTTTTATTGGTCAGTTCAGTCTTTTGCCTTTCAACTCAAACTTTCAACACAATTACCACTATGGAGACAGTTTGTGAGATGTGGAATCTTGCCTATGCAGAAATGGACTACCAAACAGCCATCAGAGGATAGTAATTTTCACTCATAACCAGTGACGGCTGGAGTTGAGCAACAACCTGCTGATGAGACATGCTGTACCCCAAAATCTCCAAAATAGTCCAGCCTTAACATGGATGGATTCATGCTTTACTGTGGCCTGTTCTCACTTTAACATATACCACCCCTTATGCATTAGGTGAAAAAGACACCAGTGCACTGTGCTACTGTGCACATTTTTAATCAACATTTTATCCTAGACCATGGCTTTTCCCTTCTATATTTCTTTATCAACCTCTGTAACTGGTGAGAAAGAGATACAATAACAATCCCGTGAAAATACTTAACACTCATAGACTATCAGGGTTGGAAGGAACCTCAGGAGGTCATCTAGTCCAACTCCTTGCTCAAAGCGGGACCAATTCCCAACTACATTATCCCAGCCAGGGCTTCTTGAACCCTGACCTTAAAAACCTCTAAGGAAGGAGATTCCCCACCACCTCCTTAGGTAACCCATTCCAGTGCTTCACCACCCTTCTAGTGAAAAACTTTTTCCTATAGTTTTAGAGTACTACAGTATGCCACTGTGTTTGATTGCACAGGGCATTAAAATGTCAGATGTTCTATTTCCATTCAGTCTTTGCAATGAGAACAAAACACAGAAGAACATGAATCTGTTCTCATATTGTGGTGTTGTAACAATAACTGGAAATGGTCCAAACTTAATCCACTCTCATTAGATTGTAATTTTGTAGTCTTATTCAGAAGCCATTGAAGCTTTTTCCTGCAGCATGAATTCCTAAAAAGCACTTACAGTATCTGAGAAACTTCTCCTTTTTTAATGGGCAAAGTTAGATAGTCAAGTAAATACAGCCAAAAGCTGTAATTTGAATTTATAGAAAAATTCCTTCTGCCCTCAAGTTAGAAAACCAAAAACTAAATGCAATCAATCAATTTCCTTACAGTGTTTTTCATGCTACGACAAATAATGGCTTTTACTTCAAGTGTGCAAGGCATGTCAGACAAAAGAGATTAAAAGGTCACAAGCACTGAAATACTATGAGCTACTGTTTAGCCCATTGAGCAAACAACTCATCTTTCTGTGACTACAGCCACTGGTGGTTTATTGTCTAATATTTTATTTATTCCTCCCTTTTGGGGCTGATGGATTGAGCATAATTTCTATATTACCTTATTAAATGCAAAGGGAACACATTGGTTTTCCTCACTGTAACATATTTTGAGAATGTATTTGAGTATATACTGAACCAAATAGGGTTTCAGGGTGAGGCAAAAGTATGCCATTAGCGGTCTGTGTCACCTGATTACATCTGCATCTCCATTATAGTGACACTTCACAGGGGTACCCAGTTTTGTGAGGCACACCAACACTATCTGCCCTTAACATGAGGCAACCTTGTCTGTACCACTATGGATAGCTCCTTGAATCCACCAGCCTCTGGCAACAGAAGCAGGGCCTTATTTTTTCTGTACAGGTAGTGACAGGCACAAACCAACCGCTGTGTCCTCCAAGCAGTCCCTGTAGCATCAAGCCCCTTACTGACATACTTCTATTCCCAAAAGATCAGTACACACCAGCTTTAAGATTCAGCTCAGGGACCATAATCTTGTTTAATACCACAGCACTAGATATATTTATAGTGAAAACAAGAATGAGTTTCAGGGGGTAGCCCTGTTAGTCTGTATCCTCAAAAACAACAAGGAGTCCAGGGGCACCTTAAAGACTAACATGTATTTGGCCATAAGCTTTCATGGGTTAAAAAAAATCCTTCTTCAGATACATGGAGTGAAAATTACAGATGCAGGCATTATTATATTGACACATGAAGAAAAGGGAGTTACCTCACAACTGGAGAACCAGTGTTGACAGGGCCAATACAATGTAGATGTTGTTCACTCCCAATAATTGATGAGAAGGTGTCAATTCCAGGAGAGGTAAAGTTGCTTTTGTAGTGAGCCAGCCACTCCCAGTCCCTATTCAAGCCTAAATTGATGGTGTTAAATTTGCAAATGAATTTTAGTTCTGCAGTTTCTCTTTAAAGTCTGTTTCTGAAGTTTTTTGTTCAAGTGTGACTAATTTTAAATCTGTTATAGAATGTCCAGGGAGATTGAAGTGTTCTCCTACTGGCTTTTGTATGTTACCATTCCTGATGTCTGATTTGTGTCAATTTATTCTTTTACTAGAGGCTGTCCGGACTGGCCAATGTACATGGCAGAGGGGCATTGCTGGCATATATCACATTAGCAGATGTGCAGGTGAATGAGTCCCTGATGGTGTCGCTAGAGTAGATATGGGAAGAGCATAGGCAACAAGCTTTGTTACAGGGATTGGTTCCTTGGTTAGTGTTTCTGTGGTGTGATGTATAATTGCTGGTGAGTATTTGCTTCAGGTTGGGGGGCTGTCTGTGAGCGAGGACTAACCTGCCTTCCAAGGTCTGCGAGAGTGAGGGATTGTTTTCCAGGATAGGTTGTTGAGGATGTGCTGGAGAGGTTTTAGCTAGGGGTTGTATGTGATGGCCAGTGGTGCTCTATTATTTTCCTTTTCGGGCCCATCCTGTAGTAGGTGACTTCTGGGTACCTGTCTGGCTCTGTCAATCTGTTTCCTCACTTCCCCAGGTGGATATTGTAGTTTTAAGAATACTTTAAGTTTTAAGAATACATTTATTACCAAACATTCCAATAATAGTAAGAATACTGAAAACAAAATGGTTACATATAGAACAAAACCATAACTTGCTTTCTAGAGACTAACATTAATTAACAGGTTAACCTGCTATCTAAAGAAGTTTAATCTCACCCAAAGTTTTCTTCAGTGTTTTTAACCAAGCCTGGCTGAGACTCGGAGACTCCTTTTTCATGAAGCAAAACTTCCACCTTTTTAATTCTACAGTAAAGAGTGCCTGAGCATCTTCTCTGTCCCCCAAACATAGTCAAGCAAACATTTGACGTGCACCTCTAAATAAGGTTCTTCCTCCCCCACTGTTCTTCTCTCTCAACATTTGTTTCTTGAAGTTCTTACAAACCTTCATTTGCATTCAAGTTCGGATTGGTATCATGAAATCCATTGTGAATGAGACGACGTTCAGTTTACATGTGAAGAGATAGATGAATATCTGTCCTGTCTGACAGAAAATCTGTTTTTCACCTGAAGACTTTAAGGACATATTTTCACTATATATACACTAACTCCTTACATAGTATCTGTAAATACATTTCAGAATCATTTTGAAGTCCAGACTGACACAGGCTTTTATTCAGGAGCTCACTTGATACCCCTGGGTGAACTAGAACATACACACTAGACTCACGGAAGCCCTATTACCCCTCTATATCCCCTTGCCAGTGGCATTAAGAAGTTCTTGGGTCACTCATTCACCTCTACTCCACACATGCTCCAGTTTAGTACTTCCTTTTAAAAAAAAGATAAAAATGAATTTTTTTGTAAGTGTATGTAGTATTTCAACCATAATGATCCCAATGTGCCTAACAGTATAGAAGAAAGGAATCATTTTCCCCCCGACTATCTTGGAAACATCATGGGGTAGAATGTGGCAGTTGGGCTGTTTTAACAAAGCACAACAACGCACAAAGTAATTTAGGAGAAGTAAATGAAGAATACTTTATCCAACTGAAGCTGCAGTGGAATTGGAGGTAGGAAAAGTTTAATCACCCCCAAAATGTAATCTGAACAAGACTCTGGGGTTTATGCCTCTAGTCTTATTAAAATTTCTACTGGATTTTAGGGTCTGATCCTGCAATCAAATATGCATGTAAGCATCTTGGGAGCAATTCCATTAAGTTCAATAGGACCTTTCAGGTGAGACAAGTTATTCATATGTATAATTGATGAAGTCCCAAATAACCATAAGTGGGCATAAGGGCTTTGGGTTTTATATGTCATCCAAAAGATAGCATCTCCTTCATCAAGCATAACATCATGCTGACACATTAGATCACTGAAGATTTGGCAGGAAGTATGCTTCATTATTATCTGACAGTGATATGGGCAAAAATTAATATACAGTAATTCCTCACTTAACATTGTAGTTATGTTCCTGAAATATGTGACTAAGTGAAACAATGTTAAGTGAATCCCATTTCTCCATAAGAATTAATGTAAATGGAGGGAGTTAGGTTCCAGGGCAGTTTCCCCTACTCTGCAAGCACAAGAGGCGAGGGGTTCAACCTTCAGCCCCCCGCCCTCTCCACTCCTTCCCCCAAACCTCCACCCTTGACCCGCCTCTTCGCCCCCCCACCTCCTCCCCCTTGACTTTGTTCACTGCGTCCTGGCTCCTCCCTTTTGCCTGGGGCAATCAGCTGGCTTGCCGCATTGGGGAGGCAGGGGAAGCCTGCGTGCCAAGTCCTCACTCCTCCCCCATCCCTCCTGACTCCAAAACACTGCAAGCCAGTTGATTGCCGCCAGCAGGAGAGAGTGTGGAGGCACGCCGAGTCCCCCATCCCTCCTGCCCAGGGCAATCAGCTGGCTTGTGGTGTTTTGGAGGCAGAAGGGAGGAGCAAGGACTCAGCACGCAGGCTCCCCCTCCCTCCCCAATGCCGCAAGCCAGTTGATTGCCCCAGGTAGAAGGGAGGGGGGAGGAGCGAGAACTCGGCGCACCTCCCTCCCCTGCCTCCAAAATGCCACAAAGCCAGCTGATTGCAGCAGGCAGGAGACAAGGGGGAAGGCACTGATCCGCAGAGTCTGCCGGGGGGGGCGGGAGGTGCTGGGGGAGGGTGCCGTAGGGAGGCTGCCAGCTGTGGAGAAAGCAGGCAGCCAAACAACATAAGAGTGGAGCATTGCACAACTTTAAATGAGTATGCTCCCCAACTGATCAGCCGTGTAACAATGAAGCAGCGCTAAGCAGGACGACTTTAAGTGAGGAGTTAATATACCATGAAGCAAGCTAAAATAACATGGTGCTGTCTTCAGAGTGTTCTGTCCAGGCTAAGCAATACCTCACAGGATGAGAAAAATGTACCAACAACTATTATTAAACTTTTTCTGGATAATCAAATATGAAGTCTGAAATTTAGAGATGATGGATTAATCTTCAAGTGTGTAAAAGTAGCAGTACTGTATTTTTACATACAATTAACGCCACAGTATAAACAAGTCAAAAATCTTTCGGTATCTCATCCACTTTATTAGCAGCTCCCTTTTCTGGTGGAGAGATGATTCCACTAGACATCACTTTTTGAAAGTACTTCTCAGAGCTACAGTTTTAGCCACTGCACTGCAAGCCTCTTTCTGGTTTTGCTTTTACACTTAAATATTATCCAATTGGTTACTTGTACACAAATGTTTGAAGGAGTTCATTTCAAGCATCAGACACCACATTAATTCTTGACCAGTCTAACAGCATTTTATCTTGATGATTCCTTTCTTGCAATGAAGGTCCATTACCTTTCGTTATTTGAACAATTCCAGTTCTGATGCCTTACTCCTATTTGCCATTTTTTGTGGTCAAAGCACTGACTTGGCATTTCCAGTGTTTCATAAGTACATATTTCAAATGCACAGCTACTGTTGCAGGATGTAACACTTAGAAAGAAGAATAGTTTCTTATGCCAAACTCATTGAAACTACAAAGTTAGCTGTCTGATCAATTTCCATTGTGACTCTTGTAATTTATACTTACTGTATTTTAGTTTTGTACAGATGTTAATGGGTTTCCTGCAGCACTTGCTATTACAGTACTATAGAAAATTGCTTCCAAAAGCTTGTGGGTGCAGAAGGCAGAGCCATTTTTTCCTTTAAATTACATGGGTTTAATCCAAAGTAAATCTGTTGAATGAAGTACAGTTATTCTGGATTTACTTTAAGTGCATCTAGGAATAGAATTTGGTCCATAAAGTCTAAAGAAGAGGAACTTGAGCTCCTATCCATCAAACCCCAAACATTGCATGCTGCATACTAAACAAGACATGCAACAGTTTAGAACATCCATTCTTTAGAGCCCTTTGGATTTCTCAACGCTTTTGAATCTTAATTCCTTTATGTCTTAAATGTTCACCTTTTTTCCTTTGCAAGGCACAAAGCACATTTCTGAGCCTTTTTGATGGCATTAACCCTTGTTTTAATCTCTTGTACTTAAAAACAACTATTTTTTAATGTTAATAATCTTCAAAAACTAGCTAGCCATTTGCCTATCAAGAGATATACTGGATTATCTGTAATTAACAAAATACAAGGCACAGCTCATCCAGAGCATTGGAATGTCATTCTCTGATTATGTCATACAGATCTTTATCTGCTCAGACCAAACTTTACATGTCATCTTCTTTTAATCACTTCCTACTAGGGCCTTCTAAAGTGGATCAGGCTATTAACTGCAACCTTCTGTAATTTCCCTTTAAAGTAATTTCAGTTTGGGGAACCAAAATGGGATTGCCACAATTTTTTTTTTTTTAAAAAACATTCACAACAGCAAACCATTTTCTTAATTAACTCACTTTTCACAGATGTTGTAGAGACAACACAGATAACCATGGTGGGTTTTACTAGTTTCCAGGTGGGAATGAGTTAGGATTTTATGGTAGGGGGATGGATGAATTTTTTAAATGCTTGTGCCCAAACTATTTAACATGTGTAGGGGGAGTGAATTCTAAAAAAAGGTAGAATTTTTCTAAACCTTGCAATAGTTTGTATGGTACAATCTGGACTCTGATAAAACACATTTTCCACCTTAATATCCTTTTTAACAACTTCTTGGTTTGAAAAAAATCTATAGAACAAATCCTTTTAATCCTAAAGTACTGGGGGTTCTGCATGCATGCTAGTGGGGCAGGGTTTGGCCACGTCTAAAATATAGATTTAGTTGAAAGAACAGGTATTTCCTAGGCAAGATTACAATTCAGTACAGCTCTTCATTCCTTACCCTTCACTTCCATCATTTTATTTTTATATGTTCTGTAGATAGGCTGTTACATTTTTCTGATACAGCTCTTCTCCATTACACCCCAAACTAACTGCTGAAGTGAAGAGATAAGGCAACCATTATATAATTTTCTATTTACTGCAGGCCTCTGGTCTTTCAAAATATGTTTTCCCATTTCCAGTCGTGCCTCTCAAGATGGGTGACAAGGTTTCACTAGGAACTAATAGTCAATCCAAGAAAACTACATTTTTCCACCACCTGCAATCACCAACATTAATTCCTGGCAACAACTAGTTAAAAATTGTTTAAATCCCCCTCCCCCCCACAACCCTGCCAGCAATTAATAAAAAAACCCAAACAAACAATTTTAACTGAAATTTTTCACTTTTAATTTAATTATTTGGTGAAAAAAATGAATTAATTTAAACAAATTTTGTTTAATTTAAAAAATGATTTGAATATTTTTGGATTACACCAGTTTCTTTCTTTAATTCCTTTTTTTCACACTATTCCAATGTAAAGAAGTAAAAAAGTATTAGAATGTGTTACTAAATCTAGTGATTAATTAAGCTCTAATGTATTTCAGTATAAGATATCAGTTGGATTCAGCTGAATCCCTCCCCCCCGAAAAAACACTAAAATATTAAGAATCATATAGTACCCAGTTTATATTGTCAAATGATTAAAAAAAAAATCTGATTCCCTTTTCCATTGCCTATGAGAACTAATAAGGACACTGTCAGTGAAAGCGTTTGAGTTTCAGGAAGCGAAGTGACATTAAGAATAGTAACTTCAACAAGATACTTAAAAAAATGGATCAAAAATGGCTGATTATCAAACTCATTTAGGAATTAAGAGGGAGGTAAATATTGCTTTGTAACTCAGTTAAAAAACCCCTCTCTTCGCTATTCTTTTCCTTCCTCTATGTTTTTACATTTTAGTTTTGTAACTAATTATTGACTGTATAAAGTCAATTAGTGACAAGGTACAGCATGAATGAAAGATATTATATAAAGTTGGGCCCTGATACTGCAAGTTGTTCCAGGTAACAAGACCTCTGCAGCCACCTGGAGCCAGTGTGGATCTCAGCTGGTCTACGTGTGAGTATATGCACATTCAGGGTCTTAAGTTGTACTGTAAATAATGTAACGTACAGTGGTTATGTTAAAAAGTTGGCTTTTTAATAGAAGAAGAAAGCTTTCTGATTCACACTTATTAACATCCTTATTATCTTTGTCATTCTGGTGATTTTGTTTTAGTTGAGACTCCTATAG
The DNA here is from genome assembly GCF_003597395.2 of Chelonoidis abingdonii. Taxonomy (NCBI): domain Eukaryota; kingdom Metazoa; phylum Chordata; order Testudines; family Testudinidae; genus Chelonoidis; species Chelonoidis abingdonii. Next base: position 103,349,896 of record NC_133770.1, on the reverse strand, counting down.
CCTGAATGATATGGTGTATATAGCAAATACACATCACATGTCAGTACAAGAGTTCACTAGGAATGAGTTACTGCTTTAGTATAAATGTGTGGTTACCACTTGAATGATGATAGCAGCAGGGTACAGTGCTAAATCAAAAGAAAGCAAGCACCAATAAACCTGTTAAAATTTCTGATTTGTGTCCACTTTACAAAGCATACAGTATATAGATAACACACGCAGTGCGTTAGGGTGCAGTGGTTTTATTAGCATGAAAATTTGATGGTCACATCATTTTCAAGTGGTTACATTCTGAATAAGTTATGTGGATCACCTCAAACAGGTGACATCTATACCATCACATCTTCACACATTTTCTTCATGCTATAAGTTAGAGTTAGTTAAGAAAAAAGAGTTTTCTATTTTGATGGCACTTTTTCTTTAAATTATCTTCTTTCTAAAGACAAACCTTAGTTACCATATTCAGGCCTTGGAGTGACAGAACACTTAGAATAAATGTTTAAATACTCCAAATTATCTATCACAACTTTTCTATATATTAGAGTGTTGTGACACTCTGTACCTCCGAGGAACACACAGCACCCCCATGTTCATCCTTGTAAAATGATAGTGTGGTATCCAATACAAAGTTTGACATGTCGGGCATCTTTAGAAGGCTCATGATGCACTGAGTATGGTTGTTATAGTGATGTTATAGTAATTGTTACAGTAATGTTATAGGTTATAATTTCATGCATATAGTTATGAGGCTGAAAATGTATGCTCCTGGCTTAAAGCAAGCCCAGGCAAAAACTCTCCAAGAACAGAGAGGCAGTTCACATCTCATAAAGGTAGATATGGGACAAACCCAGCCCAACCTCACTGGAACAAAGGACGCTGGCCTAGGCAGCAACAAAAGAATCTGTTAGATTCTCAAAGCAGTCACCCCCTTCCTTTGGTCAGTTTGGAACTGTGCTGAAATAATGCTCACCTGACTCTGAAGAGGCGGGGGCAGCAAAGGAAAGAGGGAAGAAAGGACATGCTAAATGGAAGAGAGATTTGTCATACTTGCTCTCTTTCTTTCACCTCTATCTACAGACACCACACACCAAACAACTAAAGTGCTGATCAAAGGGGAGAGCCTGGCTGAAGAGCAATCAGCCAGCCTGTGGTGAGAAGCATCTACGTTTGAAAGGACACCGAAAGTGTTAAGATCAGCTTAGAATGCATTTTGCTTTTATTTCATTTGACCAAATCTGACTTCTTATGCTTTGACTTATAATCACTTAAAATCTGTCTTTATAGTTAATAGATTTGTTTGTTTGTTCTACCTCAAGCAGTATGTTTGGTTTGAAGTGTGTCAGAGACTCCTTTTGGGATAAAAAGCCTGATACATATCAATTTCTTTGTTAAATCAACAAACTCATATAAGCTTGCAGTGTCCAGTGTGCATAACTGGACACTGCAAGATGGAGGTTCCTAGGGTTGTGTCTGGGACCAGAGATATTGACTAGTGTCATTCAGTTGCACAATCCAAGGAGCAGCTTCCATGCCAAAAGCTGTGGTGAACAGCCCAGGAGTGGGGGTTCTCACAGCACAGCAGGGTAAGGCTGACTCCCAGAGTCAAGGATTGGAGTGATCTAGCAAATCACTGGTCTGGATAACACCAGAGGAGAACGTCCCAGGTATTATGAGTTTAAAGCCTCCAAAATCACTGGGATTCAATACAGCTGATTATACGTACACAACACAGGAAAGCCTGTACTCCCAGGTTTTTTGTTTTTTTGTTTTTTGTTTTTTGTTTTTTTTTTAAAGAGGGATAAAGCTCCTATTGGAAAATTTGCAGGTAGACACTAAGGGTCAGATTTTCAAAAGCACCTAGGAATCCTCATTGACTTCAACACATCTTAGGTGCTTTTGAAAATCTCATTAGACACCTAACTACCTCTACACTCTAGCCCTAAAAGAACAGAAATCTCACTGAGGCTCCCCTCACAGTTTTCTTCTGAGCTCTTCTTTTGGTTGGGGAAGTGAGGTCAAGGACACAAAGTCCGGAGATCTGAGAGAATCTTCACAAAGACTTTGAGTTTCCACAATGGCAATCTTCCCCCCTTCTGTTACTGGTAGAAGTAATGGCTGTGAAAGATTAGTGAGATGAATGCAGACAAGATGATCAAAAAGTAAAATTAAATGCTCTTGATCATATGATTGCAGAAATAAACAAATATGTCAGAGGACTAGCAGCAATAAATCAGTTTTCCATTATCAATCTATATATGAAAAGGCATCGGTGCTGACTCCATGGGTGTGCTGGTGCTGGAGTATTCACAGAAAAAAAACCAGGGGTGTTCAGCACCCACCAGCCACCGGCTGATCAGCTGTTCAGTGGTACCTGTCGATCAGCTCCTCACCTCTCACCTGCTGCCGATCAGCAGTTCGATGGTGGGTGGGAGGTGATAGGAGCCAGGGTGGGAAGAGGCAGAGCAAGGGTGGGGTGCGCTTGGAGGAGAGGGCAGAGTGGGAACAGGAAAAGGTAGGGGGAGGTGGAGCTCCAGGAGAGGGGGCAGAGCAGGGGTTGGAAGAGGCTGGAAGAGGCCTTGGGGAAAGATTTGGAGTGGGGGCAAAGCCTAGGGGTGGAGCACCCCAGAGAAAGCTGAAAGGCGCCTGTGTGAAAAGGAACAAATGTTATATACATGTAGTGGCACCACTAAAGCAATATCAGAGTTAAGGCTGAGTTGGGTATATGTGAACTAACAGCATTCCATTGGTAACTTTTTTTTGATGTAGTACAATACCTCTAAAAGGAATAATGTTTTCTGAAAGGAAGAAGGGACTCGCATGCTGCTATCATTACTCAAGCAGTAACAGTACATTTATGCTAAGGCGGTAATTCCTTCCCAGTGATCTCTTATAAAAGGCATTCATGCAATATGCATTCATTTATATTCCATGTCATTTACACTACAGGAGACTGAATACACAAATCACTAAAACTACAAAGGAAATTCAGGAAATATGATCTTGTTGAGCATCAGTCGTTCTACTGTGAATGTCAGCACTTTTCTGATTCGAAATAAACGCTGGATTTTGTTTTCTGAGTAAGAAAAAGGGGGAGGAACATGTGCAATGAATATTTTCTTTTCTATTGTGATTCTGCTAGAATTCTCAAGCTTATTTAGTTGTCATCCACTATAAAACAGTGTGAAATTTCTCTGGTTTTGCTTTGAGTTTTACCATAAAAATCTCAACAGGTGTCCACAGGGGAACATTTTATGCCTGAGGCTCACACTCATACCTAGCAGAAAAACGCTGGATTTTATCTTGCAAGTTGCTGAATGCCTCCTGTACATCACTGAGCTCCCTCAACTCCCATTGACTGTAATAGGACTCAAGGGTGTTCAGGCCTTCACAGGATCAGACTTATGTTAGGTCTTCACTTGTACATGTCATATACATAGCCATGACGGACACATTTTAAAAATAACTTGCTTGTCTAAGGTCTTCTGCCTCTGGCTCCTAACCTGTCCTGATGGGAGAGTGATGAGACCTGCAACACTTCTATTTTATGATTTATAGAATATAGTGAGTTAATTGAATTATCTCCCCCAACAGCCACTGCCTTTGTCAGTGCCTACAGCCTTAATAAATAATGGCCAAGCTTTTCAAACCCGGGTACTTAAAATTAGGCTTGTATACATAGGTAGGTACCTACATAAAAGTAGCCTGGTTTTGAAAGATGCTGAACATCTGCAGTCCCCCAAGTGAATTCAACTGAAGTTGTGGTAGGTCAGCCGCTCTGAAATTCAGGACATGAATAGTTTCTAAATATTATATTTTCCTATAAACATTTTTATAGGTGCCACAAGGGTGTTTTTCAGTCTCCAGTGCAAAGGGGAATAGTCTGCAAGACAACGGTGAAATCCTGGCCCCATTGAAGGTAGAGGGAAAACTCCAATACGGGCAGGCTTTCATTCCAAATCTCTGATTTTGCTGCTGCTTCTCCTTTTGTAATGTACAGACACTCATCCTAAATAAAAACTTACTTTTGCATTGCTTCTGAAAAGCCAGCATGTAATTATAAATACAAAAGAAAAATGTAAAATTTATAAAAAGCAAATTATGAACACAAGATTTCATTATACTGTGATGAAAAATAGTATTTTATTTTCAAAAGCGTATCTGTTATCACTTTGCAGATAGCAAGCTCAATGTTAGTGATGCAGCACGACTGAAGCTGCTTAGTAAAGGCAGGGGAGTTACAGGACATGTGAGCAGAGGCTAGGAGCTGATAAAATGCAATCATGTCATGTAGCCAGGTGATCTCAGGAAAGAGTAAGCTTACACCAATCATGCTATAAAGCATGAAATGGAGGGGAAATTTAGCTAATTTATAAGGAAATGAGGAAATAAATAAATGTTTGCCGGACTTGTAAACCAATGGCTCTCAACCTTTTTAGACTACTGTATCTCACTTAAAAACTACTTGCTTATAAAACCAGACATAAAAATACAGAAGTGTCACAACACACTATTACTGAAAAACTGCTTACTTTCTCCTTTTTACCCTATAATTATAAAATAAATCAATTGGAATATAAATATTGTACTTGCATTTCAGGGTACAGTATGTAGAGCATTATAAACAAGTCTTTGTTGTATGAAATTTTAGTTTGCACAGACTTCGCTAGTGCTTTTTCTGCAGTCTGTTGTAAAACTAAACAAATATCTAAATGAGCTAATGTACTCCCTGGAAGACCTCTGCATACTATGGTTGAGAACTACTGCTGTAAACTGAACAACATGCTGCACTGCCATTAAGACAGCCTGTGTTCCAGGAGAATCTAAGGATTTGATCTCGAGACTAGCATAATGGAGTTAAAAACCATTCACTATGGAGTGTATTGCACCATGTAAAACTTGATCACTCTTGTTATACTGTGAATTATGAAATAATTTAACATTGGAGCTATTCTATTTCTCACTATTGTAATCCTGCTATGCCAATCTGCACTACCTGAAACTTCTAGACACTTTTCAAGGATAACCTCAAACAGAGGTTATTAAGTAAATGCACCTGAGGTTACAAAAGAAAGGAATCACTATGTTGAGGTCAGAGAGAACTGGCCATAGCTTCTTAGACAAGTGATGCAAAAATGGACAGTATTACTGTCATAGCTTTCCTACTCAGATCTGAACCTTAGAGTTCAGAAAATAAGATGCTAGCATGAACCCTCCAAGCTTAATTACGAGCTTGGATCTGATAGTGCTGCCACCAGCCCGAATTCCAGTGTCTGGCTCACTCTGGTCTCCTCAAAACCTTCCCTGGGGGACCCCAAGACTCAGAAGCCCTGAGTCTCACAATAAAGGGAAATAACCCACTTCCTTTCCCTTTTACGTCCTTCGCAGGCTCCCTCGTGGTTACCCTGGAATTACTGTACTTAAACTCCTTGAATTACTAAACAGAGAGGACAATTCACCTTCCCCTCCTTCTTTTTCCCCCTCCCAGTCTTTCCCTGAGGAGGACGGTAATCCTGGCACAGAGATTCCTATCTCCTTGAGCCTCAACTAGAAAGAAAATCCAACAAGTTTTAAAAGAAAGCTTTATATAGAAAGAAAGAAAAAACATAAAAGGTCTCTGTATCAAGGTGACAATATACAGGGTCATTGGCTTAAAGAAAACAAAAGAAAAACAGCTTATTCAAAAAGAAAAACATTTAAATATTCAGCAAACTACAACACATGTAAATACAAAACAATAAAAACCTATATTGTCTTACACCTGTACTTACAACTGGGAAACAGAAGATAGAAAGCCTGAAGGTAGAGAGAGCCTCTCTCAGAGCCGAGAGAGCACTAAAGACAAGACAAAGAACACACACCCAAAAATTCCCTCCCTGAGCTTTGAAAAATCCGGTTTCCTGATTGGTCCTCTGGTCAAGTGTTTGGTTCCCTTTGTTAACCCTTTACAGGTAAAAGAAACATTAACCCTTAGCTATCTGTTTATGACAATTACACACAAGGTCTATGGACTTAAGGTTAAGAAACTGAAATCTAGGTACAATTCTGAGCACTGTCATAGACAATGTTTGGCATTGGATAAATCACTTAATCTCCCTCTGCTTCAGTTCTCCATTTATAAAATGGAGATAATATTTCCTTATTCCAACTATCTGTCTTCCTGTCTATTTAGAACGTAAGCTCTTCAGAACAAGGACTGTCTTTTATTAGGTGTATTAATAATACCTATATCAATGAGTCCACAGTTGATAACTCTTGGCACTATTGTGATAGAAATAATGATAAAAGATGACACTGGGTAATCCAGGCGCAGACAAGGCTGTAATTGAACCCCAGGACAGAATATTTTTCTGTTGCAGAACACTGATTCATCTAAATCAAAATGTTTTTCAGTGACAGTTAGATTTCTACAAAGGTCCAGTGTAAACCTAGACTGAAGCCTGTCCTGTTTCTGGCCAGCTTGCCTGCCTGGAGGATTGCTGAGGAGCCTGGACTTCCAGGCTCTTCAAGCTTTGGCAATTTACTTGGCAGGCTGATGGGGAGCAGAGTGTGTGGAAACCCTGGGTGCCCCAGCTCCCAAGTTCCTAGCCTCCTCTGCAGCTTCCATGGTGGTTTGACAAGGAACCAGGAGCCTGGAACAGTAAATTCCCAAGCTCACAGGCTTGCAGCCAGAGTGATAGTTCCAGGGTAGCACTGCAAACCAAACCGACTGCCGCAGAGTCATAGACCAGGGCTTTCCCTTAAGCAGAGGATTTCAAAATTTTGGTTTTAATTCTAAATAGGGATAAAATCCAAATATTGAAATGCTTCATGAAATGGAATTAACTCTCTCAACTCTTAGGTCACTCAGATGCTTCTGAAAATTCCACCCCACCATCTATTTGTTTTTCTCTCTGTTTGTCTTATATTTTAGCCAGATTGGGACTAAGCATTGTTGTACGTATTCACTGCCCTGTCTTCACCGGGCACTGGGAGAGAACAAACAGTGTAGTATCTCAGTTTAAAAAAAGGAGATACAGATCATCTGTTCTGCAGGCCAAAATATCTCCTATTTCCTGCCACAGTCAGACATGCACATTGAACAAGATCAATGACAAGTTAGAGCTCTCCCAAAACGTATCATCCTGCCTGCACAGGGAACTCCCCACAATGAACATACTTATTGCCCCCATCTCCTTCAGAAACATAATATCAAAGTTGAGTGGATGGACTTGTCAGTGAAACAGAGGGCTCTCTCCTCCTGAGAACAGATTTAAGTAACATGCAAAAGGGAACAGCAATCCCATCTGCCACTACTGCATATCACAATATATCCACCAGTCCAGTGCAGTGTGACAGAATTCCTCTGGAAAGAAGAGATAGACTGCACAATACAATCACTAGAACATTTTTCTAGAGTGAAAACAGAGATTGACCAGAGCTACAAAGTTTAAATCTGGAATTAAACTTTTTGGAACTCCCCCCCCCCACCTCCACAAATAGCATTAATTTCCACCAAATATTGAAATGGGGCTAGCAGAGAAGGTCAACTGAGATCTAAACTTCCTCTACATTTAAGGGTGCTCACCCTTAGAGATTTGGTTCAGTCCTGCCTCTTTCTAGGTGAAAATACATTAAACATTGTATTTTGAAATACAGTTTTATTCACTTCATTAAATTACCTCTCAGTCAAGATATTCTTGAAGTACAAGGAATCGAAGAGTCAGATGTATTCCTATGTAAGGCTGTGGTAATCTAGCCGTCCAGTCCCAGACCTGGACTTTAGTGTCCACCAGTCTGGTCCTGTCCCAAACCTGGACTTTTGCGCAAAGCTTTGGCGGGCTTACCTAAAACTCCCCAAGCTCCACTCAGCTTGGCATATTTACTCGTGCCACCAAAATCAGGAAGTTAATCTATGGGCTCGATCCCCCCTTCCTCCCTCTGGTGTCCACCAAGCCCTCCCTTGTGGACACCAGATTCCTCCTTGTGATCTAAAAGCAGGGACACCCTTCCCCCTCTTCTCAGGCTATGCCTCGCGGCTAACCGGGAAGAAGGAAACCAGCTTTTTCTGCTTCCTCAGGCAATGGATGTGCAAACATACCCACAGCCTGGGCCTGCCACCCCCTTGCTCCAGACGAGGAAAAAACTGTACCACCTAGAGACAAGAGAAGAATTTCGCTCTTTCCCCGTTAGCTGCTCTTTCCCTGGACGCCAAATAGGAAAATAGCCCACAGCCTGGCTTTCCTTTGCCTCCACTAGGAAAAGAACTTTCACAAGCTGGTTAACAAGCAAACTATTTATAGAAAAAAAAGAAAAATATAAAACAATCATTCTGCAATAAAAATCAACTACAGGCTCTTGGCTATAAGAAAATTAAGGTAGCATTGATTTAAAAGATAGCCCAATTAAACAACAGCACAACAAATTAACATAACAGGTAAATACCCCCAAAGACCTCATAGCTAATTACTTTGGCGGTCTGGCTCACTTACAGGGATGTTTAGAAGAAGTATTGGAGAGAATTAGAAGAAGACCTTTGGTTTCCTCACTTAGCTAAGAAAACAACAAAGACCCCGAGTATACAAATTCCCGCCCCTGACTTTAAACAATCCAGTTCTCTGATTGGTCCTCTGGTCAGGTGTTCGGTTACCCTTTTCAGGTAAAAGAAACTTAACCCTTACCTACCTATCCATTTATGACAAAGGCTTAGAAAGAGAAAAATAGCAGCAGATGGGAAAGAAATAAATACTTAATTCACAAAGAACAGCTACAGAAGTTTTGAGAAAGAAATTCCATTTTTTACTGTGAAAAATAAGACATCAAAATCCCAGTGGAAATCTGCTGCCAAAACTGAGTAGACGCGTCCCATTTTCTTAATTCCTTTTAAGCAGACTGATGATTAGAAATGCACATATAGGAGAGATAGATGAGGATATACCTCTATGGGAAGTTTTTGTCTAATAGAGGCTCTAGCCTTGTAAGTATTTACATGCATGCTAAATGTTTTCAGGATCAAATCCTGGAATTGTGCTGCTCTATTGGCAAAAAAATAAACAGAGAATTACAACTGACTCTAAAAGTAGAAGTTTACCATCAAAACAGCATATAAAATTATTGCAATTGATTTACTCTGAGAAATACTTTGAAAATTAATGATTGTGTGTATACCATGATGACAAAAAGGTGACCTATTTAAATGTTGCCTATACTCAAAATATTTGTGTCAAATGAAGCATGAGACATAGTGCTTTCTGAGCACTACAAGATGCACTCTTCTCCTTCATTTTTTACACAGCTCACCCTCACTTAAACAAATAATGTTTTAGAATATCTTCGGTACTTGTATTTCACCCACAATTTCCTCGGTATACTGCAAAATTAAGCTAGTAATTTAGGCCTTATTCTAAAATATAGTAACTGGTTATGGTCAAATCACCATCTTGATAGCAAATGAATTGCTTTTAGGCATTAACTGCTCTCATTTTAAGAGGAAATGTTAAAATGTGAATAGCGGTAGTATCCATTTCTAAGTAAAAGCAAATACACACACACACACACACACACACACACACACACACACACACAGCAAGTAGAGATCTTAGAATGGAATTCTTCAGGGCTTCAAACTGAAAGAGACATGTTCACTCTTAAATAGAAACAACATTTTGAAATAGTAGTTCCAAAATACCTAGAAAACCGCAGAAGGTTCACTTTCTCTGATTAAAACAAAATTACACTGTTAAACAATAACCCAGATTTTGTGCCTCGATCTATATACTTAGGGCAAGGACCAAATCCCCTGAGAATCATTGTTCTTATTCTGAAAGTACACTTTTTTTTTTTTGGCCAATTCAAAAGATTTTGCCTTCTTGAAAAATTAAGTTAGCACTCAAAAGTAAAAGAAATTGATAGATTGTGACCCACATACTTCAATGGTGAACAATTAATTGAACAAATAGTCCTATAGTAGTCAATGGTCATCAGTCTTGGTTCTGTATGGTTCTAGTTTTTTTCTCACACAAAATTTCAAATGATTACAAGAAGAATTTTTACTGCATTGGGAGTAAGAGACCATGGATCAGTATTGATCCTATATAGATTTTTTACAAAGTTAATTTTAGTACATTTGAAATGTCCTCTCTTGACAGCCCTGCAGAGTGAAGTTCTGTTTCCACCGAACAAGTCTCGCACAAGCAGACTTAAGGCAAACTTCCAAATGACACCCTGTTTTGTGTGATATCTATGAAGGCTAATCTACTCTAACAGTCCTTTGCCTTGCTACTGACATTCCCATCAAGTGCTTAATAGACATTTTATTACATCTACAGCTGCAATGAGACCACCAAAGCATTTCACTCAGGTCACTGAACAATCATCGGGTGGTAATGGCATATGATGAATGATGACCAGTTCACATTTAGACATATGACTTACAGGTAGAGGATCCATATAGCCTATCAGACTGAGCCAAGAAGTCCCCTCAACAACATGGATTTTAAATATTTTTATACATAGTTTTCCAATACTCCTAAGAGTCTTGAAGATTTTTTTTAAACCTTCTCCCTCAGGAAATGTTGTCATTTTATCTTTTCTTAGTACAAAAGCCTGTACTTGTACTAGGTACTTTACAAACACAAAAGATGACAAGCCATGACATGAAGAACTTGAGATTTTTTTAAAAAATTAAATTAAACAAGGTACCCCTATTTGTATAATTTCTATTAAATGAAGGAAAAGAAAGATGAAAATTTAGAGATAATTACTAACCTAATAATCTGATCATGAGCAATAAATACCAAAGGAACCATTTATGTTTTACATGATCTGGAAGTGTTCTAAGAAACTTCTCTTGAATGCTTGCAATTCTGACACATCATAAACCAACTCCAGCTTTGTGAAATGTGTCTATGTTGATTGAAAGGGCATCCTCTGGCCCCATGCCTGGAACATTCATTAAGACTAACTTTTACATTTATAAAACTCTTAGCTATCATATGCCGATTGTCTAAATATGGGCAATTCCCCAAACAGATTCCAGATTGATAGCAGGTGAAATCCAAGGCAGCCACTTATTATTATATTGCAACACCATACATTCAAGTTTTTGACTGGTATTATTCTTTCTGGCAGCTTCAGATCAACCCAGCATTAGGCACTGAATCAATATTTTAAAATTGCATAAGGTTCCCAAGAATAGTACTCTCTCAAAAACATCTGGTACTCCCCAATGGGAGGAGATACGATCTTTACAAATTGAGAATAATTGATTCTGAGTGAACAAACCACAATGGATGGCACTTTTATTGCCACCTAATAAGGCTAAGAGGAAGAGGCCATTTTATTCCATAACCATATTTTAATCCAGGCAACCTATGGCACGTGTGCCGAAGGTGGCACGCGTGCTGATTTTCAGTGGCACTCACACTGCCCAAGTCCTGGCCGCCAATGCGGGGACTCTGCATTTTAATTTAATTTTAAATGAAGCTTCTTAAACATTTTAAAAACCTTATTTACTTTACATACAACAATAGTTTAGTTATATATTAGAAACTTATAGAAAGAGACCATCTAAAAAAGTTAACGTATTACTGGCACGCAAAACTTTAAATTAGAGTGAATAAATGGAGACTCAGCACAGAACTTCTGAAAGGTTGCCAACCCCTGTTTTAGGCATAGCAGGATGAATTCAGTTCTGATTTATATCCCTGTCATCCCACTGATTTCAATAGGATGGTGGTACAGGACGCTAGGCTGTGCAGAATTATGTCGAGCACGTGCTTAGCAAATCAAATGGACTTTCTGATCACAAACTCTTCAATGTAATCTGAAAAGCTGCGTGTAAACACACGCACGTGCGTGCACATGCATACACACAGTCCAAACTCATTACCACAGAAATATAAAAAACCTGATTGACTTCAAATGAGCACGATTAGTTTTTAGAACACTGAATTATAATCTGAATCTATTAGTAGATTAGTTATGCACCAAAAGCCCAGATTGGAACTTCTCTTAAAACTAGTGAAATTTAGATGCAGTTCTGGAACCTGATGTTAGGGGGCTTATTCCTTCACCTGCTTTCTTCCCTGGTCCTTCTCACATGAACAGAGAGGAACAATACCCAAAGTCTGAAGGTACGAACAATTCAATGTTTATTGGGGTGAATTTGCAGCAAGCAATGATTTCAATTTCCTTCCTCATTGTCCCCCTTCCCAACTCTGATACCACAGAGCCTTGCCTGTGTCCCTGTTCCCATTCCCCCCTTAGCAAAACATGATTCCAATTCTCCCACCCCCATTCCCTGTTCCCATTCCCCCCCATTTCCTGATTGACTGCAGACTATATAGCAAAACTTCAGTTCTGCTTAGCTATACGTTAACCAATCATTTTACTGAAATTTAACTAACTAATCCTAACATATTGTAAGGTGATTATTTAACCAATTATATCCCATCACCTTAATTAGTTTATATCCAGCAAAATTAATTATATAGCAGACAGAAACAATCACAGAACCAGACAGAGATTATACAGACAAACAATAGGAAAACAGGGACTACAGTGATAGAACAACAAAGAAATGAGGATTTCACACCCCTGCTATTGATAAGTGAGTTCTTGCCAGACAGGAGGCTATCAAACTAAGTTTCCTTTTATAACTTCTAGGCTCTTTCCTTTATGTGGAGGTGATAGGTATTATCAGGACAGGATTGTATTCCTAACAGCCCAATAGCACCTTATTTCAATGTGACTAGTTTGGAATGCAAGGACGTGACCATACACTTTCCAGTTTATGGCTGCCTCTACTGCTTAGCCTAAGAACAAGGCCTCAGACTGTCACAGTGAGAAAAGGCCCTATAAACAGGCAGACTGTGATTTTGAGTCTTTTCTACCTCTCCAAGTAGCTAAGGGATAAGAAAACACCTAAATTCTTAAAGTATAGGTCTTTGTAGACAGACCCGAACATCTATATCCTAATACCTGATTGTGGTCTAAATTCATGCTAAAATCACTTAGATCATACTCAAGCTCATATCCTCACTTACCTCTCTAGGACTTTCACAAGTCATCTCTGATCCAAACCATAGCGTTGGTCATACCCTGGACCTGGTCTTCAGATTAGATGTCAGTATTCAGGACATCACAACCCAACCACTGTCTTGTACAGATAATCATCTCATTATTGGATAGAGGGAAGACGTCCATTTTCATCATCCTGGATGCAATGCTTTCTACCATCTCTGGTTGACTAGGAGATTCTGTCCCATCCTGGCTGATGAGCTGTCTTCAATTTGTGCCCTCCCATCTCCACTCCTCAGACACAATGGAACTCTCCACAATAAATGTAAAGTTCATTCTCTCAAGAGACAAAGCTTTGGGAGTCTAATCTAAACCTGTGGAACAAACTCATCTAATAAACACAGTGTGTATATTCAAAACAAAAAACAAACAACTTGTCCTACCAAAACAAGACACCACACTACACTGCACACACTATTCTTCCCATTGGAAGAGGATGGGAGATTGAACTACACATGACATATGTTACTCACATTGCTTAATGCACTACTGGAAGGCATTCCGATACAACAGCAACAATGGTGTTATATGAACCTTTGCAAAACAGATTAATTTACATCCATGTACTGTAAATTGGAAGAAACCCTATTGAATTCAGTCAGGTTACACACGTGTTAAACTGGTGTGAATGAAATAAGACTCAGGCCCCTGAACTTTCCAGCTGGACTGTATAATAGGCCTAGATCCTGAACACCCACAAATTTTGGAGAAATACCAAATATTGTGGAAGAAATGAACTCCACTCAGGTTGGAGGCAACAAAATCAGAGACAGCTTTATTCAGGACATGCAATTGCAAGTGCAGAACACAGCTGACAGAGAATCTCTGCCTCAGTTTCTTCAAAGTAGAAGCAATATCACACAAGCATTCATACATTAATTAAAAACATCTGGAGTTTATGTTTTGTCCTGCCCATTCCTGTATTTTCTCATTTCTGTTCTCAAAACATTGCTATCTCAAAGCTGGGTCACGCTGACTCCACTCTACTGTCTTCCCACCTGCTTCTGATGTAAGCTCTGCTTCTACAAGTCTCACGATATTAGGCTAAGACTTAGCATGACAGTTGCTCTGTTTCTTACAACTGAGAGGCCTATATTTAAATACTTTAACCCTGTTTCCACATTCCCCCCTTTTGTGCTGGTGTTTAGCACAATCAACATTCTTAAATCTCCAATTGCATCATGCCACATTTCTGTTTCTAGCTCAAGAGGATCAGGACTAGCCCTATACATCTGAGCTGGATATAACAATAATGCATGATTAATATGAACATGAAAAGCATTTTGGTTATTACACTTCTTACAACACATTCCTAGACTAAATAAAAGCAAAACAAGCATTAATGTCCTCATCGTAATAATATGCTGGGGTTGTTTCATTGCCTTAGTTACGTAGATCATCACATCATAATTAATACACAAAGTAGACACTCTATAGACTGTATGAAAAACATGTTTTTCAATTTGATATATATTCTGAATCACATGGATTTGACCCTGTAAATCAGAAATTTTCTGAATCTCTGGTAGGAGTAAGCACAAATTCTGAAGTCAGTCAGGTATTAAAGTGGTCCTATTAAAATAATTTGATACCTAAGGTCTGATTGTAGGGCTTGTCCACAGGCCAATAAATAATGTGATTTCCTGCAGTCATAGTGAGATTAAAATGCATATCTAGAAAAGAGGTGACCTTAATGTATACGCAGCTATCATTAGCTCGGAATAGTAACTATCTTGTCAGAGTAGTTCCTTGTCCCAATAAACTTCCTTCCCAATAAACTTTGTAAAACATTGTGACAACTTCCCCTTACTTTAATTTCCTTACACAATAAAGATGTGGGGATTACCAGGGCCAAAATGTCCACTGATTCCCTAGTCCAATCCAAATATCAGGTGTTATTCCAGGAGCACTAAAAACAAATCAGCTAGGCATTACCAGGTTGTCTAATCTCCCAGATATCACAGTGAATTATCCAATCCCACATGCATCCTCCCCATGGGCCTGGAAGGATTCAGTATGTGAGAGCCCACACCCCTCCTACCGGCCCATATGCTTGGAAGGAGCACTGTGAGTACTTGCACATCCATTCTGAAAATCTCCAAGTATGTCTTCATGGACGCAAATCAGATGACATTCCTGAAGCACTGTAACGGCAGTAGGCCATGCCTGATGCTTGAGATCACTCTGAATAGCTATTAGGTGGTCATTCAGGAAATCCTGAATCTCTGAACATGCTAGATCCCACTGCAATTCCTTTCCTGCCTCAGTGATCTTCAGTACCATCTTTGTCAACAGCTCCTGGGTCATTGAACTAAGGGCGAAAATAGCATGTAATTCACCAACTACAGCTTGCACTTGGGTCAGCTCTGCTCCAGTAATAAGACCAGTGGCCTTTTCTAGTTGCCCTAATTTCTTGTCATGTTGTTGGCCCTTAATAATATTCCAAATTGCTTCCGCATTATTTGCACCATCCCATAAGGGTCTAGCTAAGCCTCTTTGCTTCCTAGAGGAGACCTGTGCCCTTTGCTGTGCTAGCCAAATAGCAGCCCTCTTGAGCAATTTGGATACATGATAGTGATTTGAAAGCTGGTTAGGAGAAGGGTAAATTTTACAGTCCCTAATATGGCATTAATTATTGTTATTCGATATCCTAGTACATGTCTCTCAGGAATAGCATTCTACAATATTTATTGTTTAAATATTCTCAGGTACTTTCGAGAGGCATTAACGTTAATAGCAATAGGAAGGGGTATATTGTAATATGGTACAGGTTAAATTATTAGTTACTGGGATCATTTCAGTACAAGTAAAATTTCCATACTCTCTGAGTATGAGTCTGGTTATTTACTATTTGGGTAACTAAACCACAATAAGGGCCCCTTTCTCCCAATACTAGAGACCCCTGGAATGGCCATCATAAAACTTTAATTTCAAATTCTTGAAGCTCATTTGTAGTGATGTCATATATTTTTCTCCCTTCTGGCCAGTCTTTTTCCACCCAATTGTTCACTTATATGGGATATCCTGAACCTTAAAAATATTTTTTTCAAATAATATTTAAATAAATCACTCAAGTGTGAAGGCCTTGGCCACTGGGTTTTACCTATATATGGCATTGTCTGTATTTGGATGTATTACAGGGGTAATAGTGTAATGGAGGAAATGGTGGGAGCAGTGGCAACAAGGTGCCTTTGGTATGTCATTTAAAATCCAGTAAGGGAGAGCAATACATACTAAAGGTACTTATTCAAAAACATAAGGCACAGCCTGTAGAATAAACCTTCAAATCCAATCGATACCACATTCCCAAGCATGGGTCCCACAAGTTTCTTCCTGCCAGTGTATAATTTTTTGTTTCTTCACCAGTTTATGCTCATCTCTAGTGTAGACTTTAAAAACTGTAAAAGTATTTACATGTAAATATTTGCAAATCAATGTGCCCTTAATTTTTTTTTTTTTTACCAGGATTCATGTCCAGGATTCTTCATTTTCCATGCAAATAGCACTGATGTCACAAGTCCCTGAAACAGTACACTCACTGCTCTCACCTTTTAGGTGTTTGTGATATTATGAAGCCTAGCAGAGGAAATACAGAATTATGTATTTATGTTATGGCAGGCAAATAAAAGATTTTATGCTCAAATATGGAATATCTCCTGTTCTCACTCACAATAGCATTACAGGCATGTAAATCCAAACAGAATATCGTGGACATATTGCTCTACAATAATTGGGAATAACTCTATTGAAGCAAAATGACTTTTAACAGGAATAATACTGGTGTGTGAGAGAGACTTAACAGGCTCAGCAGGGTTACTCAAGTGAATGCAGAGTTTGTATGATGCAAGATTGGGTCCAGTTCCTGGAGTTAATCTGTGACCTTAAACTTTTATTCAGCATTTAATAAAAGATTTCAGTTCACCATTAAGCAATTTTACACTAATCTTCCAAATGGGAAACTTTCAAGCATAATTATTCATCAAGAATTGGGCAAAACTTTAGCTGTCCGTCCTCCATTATGATGAAATACAGGACAAGTGCCTTGCTGTGTTTTAACTTTTCATGTATTGTGCTAGTGCTGAAAAGGTTCAGCAATTACATGAAGTCAAACGCCATGGTCACAAGCATACTGAAAGCCAACACATGGTCTAATTAAAATTACACAGTATTCACAGCCCTTCTTCAAGAACAGAAGTAGAAGCATCCACTGTTTTGAAATTACGATTAGCATAGCCTAAAGGACATCAGAAAGTCTTGGCTTTGAAGTGTGTGTGTTTTAATTTTCAGAGCAAAAGGTTAATTTGGCTATCTTCATTCCATCAGAGTACAAAGACGACAATTTCACTTGGATGGCAAAACATCCAAACTGTGAATGTCAAAAGTGAATTTTATTAAAATTATACATCTTCTTGAACAGAATGGTGATTTTTTAAATATCCTGTTGACAAAGCAGCAAATTTTCTGCCCTCATCTATAGTTAGAAAGAGGTGTCATTATTTGGCCAAAACTAGAGAAACCATAGAAACATAAGATGCTTTTGTAGAGCTGAAAATAAGCTACCATTGAACATGGAGATTTCTTTTTATTTACTTATTTTGGTTGGGATGGTGTATTTCTTCTTTTAAAAGAAATCTAGGCACAGGAGAGTTCAAAAACCATTTAAATAACCTTTAGCTAGGTAGGAAATCAAGTCAATATATTCAAGTGCTGCAGTTTTCTCTGTTGGTTTGCTTCCATATTACACTTAACTGCAGCTTACGGAAATTGAAGCTGTTCAGTTCCCAATAGGGCAGGTCAGGTGACAAGGTACCAGCCAACAACAACAAGTTTCAAATTCTTAATGCACTCTGCAAGTGGTCCCACTCAGAACAATAAAACTGTTACTTAATTTTTGCTCATCTAGCTAGAGATGTTAATATAGCTGAAGTTGCCATATGCTAGTACTAAAATTTCAAATACATTGTTCTGATTGCTATCTCACTTCAACTGGTATAAAGTAGGAACATCTCCATCAAAATCAATGGAGTTAAACCAGTGTAAAATCTGTGCAAGTGAAGAGAAGAATCAGGCCTATATGGAGCAACTCAGAATCAAAGAAGGAGAAAAAAGTAAAGCTCATCTTTGGCATAAAATTAAACCATTTAAAATATTAGAGGCCCACACATTGGCAAAGATTTCAAGCTGAGGTGGCACTGGATAAATACATAATATGTATTTAAGAATTTGGATTTCCATCTAAAACTGTTGACTGTGAATCTGGTGCACAAGGATTCAGGGCACAAGCAGAACAAAATACATTATGGTCAGTACAGAGAGGTCAATATCAAGATTCTTCAGCAGTTAATATTGCCAGCGTTCTTGACCATGACCTGCAACAGCTTTTGGTATTTTAGTCCTAGAGCTCCCTGAACAGAGACTGCCAATTGTGGCAAGTATATGTTTTGGATAAACATGTATGTTATTAGAACAAAACAAATGTAACATCTCCATACAGAGACCAAAACAGGTACTTCAAGTCTAAATGACTTCTAATTTTAGATTAAAATAAACAACAACTAGAACCACCAAGACTCCATGAGAAAGCACACACAGTGTCTCCTCTGCTAAAGGGTATAAGCAACTCTGACAACAACAGAGCTGCTGCTGTCTGCATACAGAGAAAATTCTTAGAAACGTAAAGGTGCAAAACATAGAAAACAAAAGGCATCAGTTTCTTAGTTATGTGCACATTAACTAAAACTATTTTCACATGTGATCTAAGCCAGTGTTTAAACCCAACACCACCAAGCACCCCATTAACATTTTATAATATTTGGGATGGCAATAGGGGTGACCAGATGTCCCGATTTTATAGAGAGAGTCCTGATTTTTGGGTCTTTTTCTTATATTGGCTCCTATTACCCCGCACCCCCGTCTCAATTTTTCATACTTGGTGTCTGGTCGCCCTAGATGACAGCTTGTCCTACAGCACATAGTAGATACAATCCACCCTCCTTTATTATGTTAGCAGTTCCTTTGACACCAGAGAAATGCTCATAGAAGGAAGGGTTGGAAGTAGGGGTGACTGGAGATTTTTTGCAAAACAATCTCCAAAAAAACCAACAACATTTCATCCATTTCTTCCTGGAAAATCAAGCCCAGTACTTTGAAAACTGTTAAAATATTGCCAACCCCATGTACGCAAAATGTATGGACTCAGCCCCCCAAAATCATGAGAATGATTTAAAAATCATGATCTATAAAAACAACAAAGTATATACTTTTTTAAATTTGCCTTGTGGCTTTTGAGATTTGCGGGGGGTGGGGGTTCTGAGCTTCTCTCTGAAATGATGAGGGCTAAAGACTTACATTTTAAAACTGAAAGTCACATGACTCCAGACAATGGGGCTTTAAAAAGAACATCACAGATGATCATGAGATTTAAGATAAAAGTACAAGAATTGGTGGCACTACATAACTTTGCAATCTTCCTAAATTGTTCATGTATTCGCGGCTTTATCAACATTTTCAAATGCAAAAACAAACACCTATTGAATTACTAGTTTTGTAATATTTTATTTTAAAATGCTATATTGGGCAAAACTTTTTGTATTGTTTTGTTTTAAAGGTAGTAATTCTGGGGCTGTGCTCTTCCTTGTAGTGTCCCAGTGAAGTCAATGGGGATCTGTGCAAGTATAGCAGTCTGGCCGCACAGCTCACAATGTGACACGGAGTCTTAACAGCTGAAATCTGCTCTAGGGGCTTCAGGAAAAACATACAGAAAATGCAAATACATGAAGACAGACATTTTCTCCCTTGCAGCTATTCTTTAAAGAAAAACAAAACACAATTAACAAAAATTACAGGTTTAAGACTAAAACAAAGCCATCAAAGTATTTGGAAACAGGTATTTATCCTTTCTGATTCCCAAGGAAGCAACGCATACAGAGAGCTCAGTCCCTCTTTTTCCCCTGACCCTTTTGACATTTGCAGAAATTCATTCTGCATTTTATTCTGTCATCTGTGATATTGGAAATGAAATGCTGCATCTGATCGCAAGCATCAAGCAGTAAGCCAAGCAGAAGATACATAAGTATACATGGTCTGTTGCCCACAGTGATTGAGCTGGAGGCATCCAGCAGGGATGGAGCATGGTTTTACACACAATACAATCACACACACAAGAAATGGAGAAAGAAGAAATGTGTCAAAAAATCAGAGGTAATTTCCATTTAAGTACCTTTTTAGGATTTGGGGGTTTTTATTTGATTGTTGTTTAATTGAGTGTTCTTTATAGTACAAAAGTAAAAAACAAACGTGTTAAACTCAAAGACTCTGTGATCATAGAATAAGTCTGCTCAATTTAGCAGAGAAAAATAAAAAAAAATGCTAGCAAAGTGAAAGCTAGTTCCTTAAACATTATAAGCCTCATCCAAATCCTACTGAAGTCAATGGAAAGTCTCCCTCAGCCTCTATGTTTTCATAAGATATACTTATGTTTACAAATATGTATATGGGTACTGTGACAGGCTGGATCACAGAAACCCCCTTGGGAACTGCCAACCGATGTGCCAAGACTACTTCTGCTCCTGCTTTCCCTGCCAGCCTGGGACTCCAGCACCCTGTCTTGCTGAGCCAGACATGCCCGTCTGCTCCAACACAGACCCAGGGTTTGAACCACGTTCTCCGAAACTGCAGACTTAACCTGAAAGCAGCTTACAGAAGTGTTCCTATCTTTAACTCTCAGATGCCCAACTCCCAATGGGGTTTAAACACAAATAAATCCGTTTTACCCTGTATACAGCTTACACAGGGTAAACTCAAATTCTTCGGCCTCTATAACACTGATAGAGAGATATGCACAGCTGTTGCCCCCGCAGGATAATACATACTCTGTATTAATAAGTAAAAAGGATTTTAAATACAGGAAGAGGATTAAGTGTTCCAAGGTAGAAACAGACAAACAAAGAATTACAAATAATAAAATAGAACACACAAGCCTAGTCTAGAAAACCAATACACAAACCAGCGCCAGTTCCAGTAAGTTCCTACAGAACTAGTCTTCTCATCGGGTCCAGCAACACTCACACCCAACGTAGTAATGTCTTCGGTTCAGTTCTTCAGGTAGCTATTGGGGGTGGAGTGAAGAAAAGGCTAAAAATAAGACCTCGTGTAAGAAGACCCCCCTCCCTTATGCAAAGTCAGCCAAAGATGAGTTTGGAGTCACATGGGCAAATCATACTCCATGCATGACTTGTTCGTACCAGCCATGATAAATCAAGATCGCAGACCACAAAATACCTATGAAACTCTATACACATCTTCCTAGAGCTGAGATGTGAAGTGTAATTTAACTTTATAGCAGCACTAAAAAGAAAGACAGGGTCTTTAAACTCTAAAAGCCAGCAAAGAATCCTGTGGCACCTTATAGACAACAACGTTTTGAGCAAAGAGCTTTCGTGGTGAATACCCGACTGGTTCAGATGCAGTATGCAGACAGTGCAGCTGAACGAGGGGATCCCACAAAACCAGCTCCCAAAACGTCTGTAGTCATAAGGGCCACAGGATTTGCTGCTACAGACCAAACAACAGCGCTACCCCTCTGATACTTGATCTTTAAACTATGGCAATCCACCCTCTGACTCTTGATTTGGCAAGCTTTAGAAGTGCAGTCTTGACTTGGTTTCCTCATTTAGGATAAATATAAAGGGAAAAAGACATTTCTATGTTTTGCCAAGCTCTGATAGGATAAAGAAAACAAAAAAAAAATGAATGTAGAAGCTTTTTTGAAGTCTCCCAAAACTTCCATTCACCTGCTACCAGGATCTCTCAACTTACTTCTCACAGCCCTAAATTAAATAGTCCCGAAGTGCAGCACCATAGGATCGCTACCATTGTAGGGAGCAAACCTATCAGTCCCTCCTTGCTCCCAACTCAGAAGCCTGTAGGTAAACCCGTTTGGTGATAGTCTGCTAACTAGGAAGCCATAAGGCCCCAGTGCAGCATGTCAATGACTGGAGAACTACTGCAATGGAAAGCTAGATAGACATTTTATTTATCTTGGTTATTCATTAGTATCAGAGACATGATACTAAAAGGAAGAGAACAAATTCTGCTTTCAGTTACACATTTGCATGTTTTGTAAAAGAGTAGAATTTTGCCCAATGGATTGGATGAAAACTTCTTTATATAATTGGCAGCTGTGCTATGAAGAAACCTTATAATTATTAGCATTTGCTTTAAAATAATGATTCAATTATTTTCAATGATATATATTGCTCAAAATCGACTTTGTCTTAATTCTGAGATCCATTGCTCAGAAAGGATTCAGTTTCCTTTTAATTATATTTTTAATCAATGGAGAATTTGGCATATAAAAATAAATTCCTGCTGGTAACTAAAAGACCTTGACTGAGACGAGTCTCTATAGCAGTGCTTCCCAATTAGTTTTAAAATCACTATGCAAAGACCACACAAATATTTGTATACTTAAGTATAAAAATAAAAAGAATAAATATTGAAATGAATGCTGTAAATCAGCATGGAAAAGAGCTGTAAAGTAAAACACAAATGACTTTCCAATTCAATTTCGAAAGCTTTTTGTTATAAAATATTCCATGTTTCAATGTAACCCACAATTTCACCGCCCTGCAAGCAAATCACAGATGCACACACACACTTCAAAACATAGTACAGTGAGGGATTTCAAGCACTTTTGGTTCTGAATGTGAAACAATATCTAAAGGGGCCTATACTGCAAAAACTACAGTTTTACATTTTTTCAATGAAAGTTGAATTACAACTACATAACGTACCATTGATACTCTTGTCCATTTTACTGATACACACACACATCATGGTGAAAATGATTGTATTTTCCACTTACACTGATTTAAATCAGGAATAGCTTTAATAAAGCTGCAATAATTCTACAGATATAAAATAAAATTAAGAACATATTTAATTGCACTGGATGGTGTTGGTCAAATGTCTTGAATTTGGTTCAATAAAGGATACTACCTCACTCAATTTGCGGGACTAGGGTTCCAGGGGAGCCACACTGAGACTGCCCAATTAGGATAAACTACAAAGAATAGGGCAGACAATCAGAACTGGTGGCTATTCTTAGATTCACCAAGCCAGCAACAAAACAACTGCTACAATACCTTACTGGTTACCCAGAAGCAAGAAATACAGGTCCCTTAAAACAACCCAGCCTTGGACTTCCTCCCAGATGCCCAAGCCAAATATGATGAGGACTACTGAATATAAAGAGTTCTACCATTCCCAAAAGATTGGACACATTACCTCCCTGGTCAATGAATATTTTAGATCTTACCCAAATACACACTTATGGCCAATTCTTATTAACTAAACTAAAATGTATTAAATAAGAAAAGAGAAAGAGTATAGGTTAAAAGATTATATAGAGAGACATGAATAGAGTGCTTAGATCAGTTTCACAGTAGAGATTGTGAGCTTTAGAGTTGCAAAGAGTTCTTTCAGGATTAGTTGCATAGCTCATAGTCCAATATCAGGGTGATCCAGAATGGAATTGGAGACCTCAATATTGTGGCTCAAGCTTTCCCTGATGAAGCATAAGCAGATTTGAGATGAAAGAATAAGTTCCCAAGAGGGTTTTTTTTTTTTTTTTTTAAATAGAGATTACTGGCAGGCTACCGTAGCCACTTGACAGCATGCAGACCTTGGGTGAATAGGCAATTATCCTAGCTTCGAACTAGACCTCCTAGCTCCTAAGCATTAGCAGTAATTAGCTACATGGATTAACATAAGGCAATTGCCTATCTCCCGCCATTTGCAGGTGACTTACTACAAACTTCTAGTGATATCACTACATTCGATGTTGATTTAAATGTTAATATTTTCTTTTGATTTCTGGAATTAACAGAATACAGTGATAGACAGGAACTGCTTCGTTACATTGCCAACCTCTAACAATATATAGGTAAAGACAAAACTACAATTATTACTAACATGTCTTTAAAGATTGAATCTGGGTCAATTAGCCTGCTAGCTGTGTAACCTTTTCTGGCCCTTTGTCACACCCTGTCTCTATGATTTCATGAATATTTTGGGTTTGTGCAATTTGCTGATGCTCACCCCAAAACTTGGATTCACACATGTACATATCTAGATATATATGTAAATTAGAGCTCACTGAAAACTGAGTACATTTTTCATGAAAATGTTTGTGAAAAATTTGTTCCCCCAGAATTTTTAGTTGAAATTCAAGATTCCAATAAAAAAATCTTCAAAATTCAGGAATTTCGTACCAGCTCTTAAACCATCAGTGTTTATATGTACATAACAGTTTGAGTGTATGTTCTTGAAAACCTGATGGACACCCATAGGGATAAATAATACTTTATGAAATCTTGCAACACATTTACAGTAGCTAAAAAAGAGAGTGTCTCCAGAAGGCACACAATACCAATTTCCAATAGCATTATTAAGAGTTGCATATGCATGACCAGAAGGAAATGCAGCCTTCAGGAGATCATTAGCAGATGGAAAGTACTGTATAGATTTAAGTTTGGGCTGTGAGAAGTATGTTGAACGTGCCTATAATATTTTATGAATAATAGGTTCATCTACTTTTTTGATTGTGTTTGTGTTGGTAACTATTGGTACATCTACACAGCAAAACAAATCCTGCGTCAACAAGCCTCAGATTCCTGGTCAACTGACTTGGGCTCATACTGTGGGGCTAAAAATAGTGTACACTTTTGGGCTTGGGTTTGAGCCCAACTTCCAAGACCCTGTCTCATCATTGGGTTTCAGAGCCCAGGCTCCTGCCTGAGCATGAACTCAAACACTTACACTGCTCTTTTTAGCCCTGCCCTGACAGTTGACCCAGACTCTGATATTCACAGGCACAGGTCTTTTTTTTTTTTTTGCTGCCTAGACCTACCCCATATGATTACTAAGGGGTTACGTCCAAAAAGAAGAGAAGGTACATAATCCAGTAAGGGAGATAATAAGCTTCAGATAATACTTAAAGGAAAAATGCAAGTGTCAATTCCTTTTGAAATGTTATTCCCACCAGGCTGGAATCAGCTGTCTGGCTGATCCTACCAGGAAAAAGTCTCAGCCGGTAGACTCAGGTGCCTTCAGGTATGAAACTTAAAACAAAAACCTTGGAAATAGATAAAAACCTGAGCCTCTAAGCTTGGGAAAGAGGGTAGTCAGACGCTGTGGGGATGCATTGTCTTCTACAGATCCATTCGAAGGTCTGGATAAGCTAGGCCTAACTATGTTTCAAGTAAAACTTATGCATGCAGTTTGTTACTGTGTTAATATCCCTTTGTTTTGCTGTGTTTCTTCTGACAAGATTAAGCGCCACTTGGTTTGGAAAAGGCTATTTTATATCACTGTGATCACAAACGTCACAGAACCTGAAGAGAAGTTTGGGGCTGCTGAATACAGTTGAGTCTTCTGAAAAATCATAGTTGATAAACAGGGGGTGGCATCCCAGGGATCCAGACATCCCATTTTTATAGGGACAGACCCCTTTTTTGAGACTTTTTCTTATATAGGTACATATTACCCGACCCACTCCGATTCTGTTTTTTCACAGTTGCTATCTGGTCATCCGAAGACCAAAAAGAGGGAGAATTCAGGGATTCTGCCCCCAGAAAGGTGAAGGCTCAGGCAGGGCATTTGACAGGGTTGCACACAGATGCTGTGTCCACACTATGAAGACTATGCCAGCACAGCTATGTCAGCGTAACCTCATAGTGCAGATGTATCCTACACCAACAGAAGGGACTCAGAGTTAGGTCAGCGTAATTAGTTGGTCAGAGTGGGTTTTTTTTACATTCCTGACTAATGTAGCTATGTTGGCCTAACTTAAGTGCAGACTAAGCCAGAAGAACTGATCAGAAGATGCAGATAGCATCTTTAGGGGATTGACAAATAATCCTGAAAATTACATCTATTCCAGCTAAAATAGAAGCAGAACTCATTTGATAAAATATTAATTTAGATGAATGATATTTCTACAGTGATAGAAGGCTAATTCGATTAGATTTTCTAGTTCAAAGAAGACCACATGGATATGAACAAGAAAAACAAGATGGACATGAAGGTACTTTAACAATTAAATCCAATGGCAGGCACACAGTACACAGTTCTCTCCTTTTATGTATAAATAACCTGATGGATGCTACAGGTTATAGGCTCAGTCAGCCTATAGCTGGATATACTGTAACAAGCAGTATAGCTTTGCATCCTCTTATGTGCTGCCAATTCTCTCACATGCAGAGGGATCTCATAAGGTTCCATGTGGTGCAGAAAGGGAATAAAGGAAAGGAAGGCCCAATTAGCATGCTAAATTGGTCGGGTCAATTTGTTATATTCGTAGCACACTTTGTGTTATTACTGCTTCAGTTCAAGATGTGGGAGTAGAGCCGTAAACCACAGCAGGTTGGCACTAGTTAGCTCTTGCTGCCTGCCTTGGGTGAACTTCACCCACACAGGAAGCGCACTTACAGCATACTAATATTGCTTATTATCATGGTGTGACTCATTGCTTAGAATAGGGCTCTTAAAAATTACACTTTAAACCCAAAACATTTAACTTTTAACTCAGACAGCTTCAGTAAAATGCCCATCCAATGTAGTTCAAAGCATCCAAGAGATTTCTGCCTAAAATTGCCCTGTGCAGAAAACATGGCACTGATCCTCCAGGAAAAGGTTTAGCGACCCCTTTACCAAACACATACAGGTTTTAACTTCATCATCCTTGTTCATAATATTACCATCTGTGCTATGGAAATAGCAAGTGCAACTTCTTTGATGTTGGTCATTGTATTGGTTTATTAAATGGTGACAGGGCTCTGAATGGGGATGCTCACGCGAAGGATGATATATAAAGTGACTGAAGGCTGGGTTAATTTACTGATCAAATCATATACAGAAACTCTACATACCTTATGTTTCCATTCTAGTACTACCTGGTAGAGGTCAGTGAAATTTTTTGGTTGAAACTTTTTTAAAGCCAAAAATACAGATTCAGCAACATTGAAACGTTTCTCTGATTAGCATGAGTTTCGTTAAATTGTTTCAGTCAATCAACCTTTTTTAAAATTACCTAAACATTGAAATGTTTTGTTTGGCATTTCTGTAACACGTTATTTTATGTTTCAGAACAATTCATTTAAAATATTCCTTTAATTTAATTTAAAAAGTAAGAACGTTTAAAAATTGGTCAACACCAAAACAAAACATTTATAGTTTTTTGAAACAAAATGATTCATTCTATCCAAAATAAAATTTCTCTGAATCTTCTAATTTATCAAAAAAATATAAATAAAAATAAAAAATTGCTTTTGGGTTAACCGAAAATGATTCTTCCCCATTTTTTGGAATTGCCAGCTAAGCAAAAACTCCATTATTCACACTGCTCTGCTGATTGGTATATTTTGCTTTTCCTCGAGACTGGGTGAATTTTTCACACTACAGGAGAGCTGAATCCTGTATGGGTGGAGATGAATTATGCTACTGAGCCATGGTGTGTGTTACAGATGATCCAATAAAAGCCAAATAAGCTGAGGGGAGCAGCTGGCTGGGCTGTCAAGAATGCTGTGAACAGTACACATCATGAGGTGCTGAGCAGCTGCCTGTGAGAGTTAATATTTCACAGGAACAGCCAGAACCATTTCTGTCAATTGCTGGCCCTCCTGACTACCCCTGCTCTTCACTCATTACTAAATGCAGCTCCTATTTACGCTCAAGTAAGATACTATTCCTAATTGGCAATGACAATGCTCAGTAACAGTCCTAAAAATTGCTGCTGCTCACAATATCTCCATGCACTGAACTGAACTCAAACACCTGTGTCTTAACTAGGTTGTGAGGCTGTGGAGGTAAGGGGCTCAAATGAGTAGGGATGTTGTATTGATGGTGGGTTCTGAGCAAATGGGGTGAGTGCAGAGTGGGTGAACTGAAGATGGTGGAGGACAATGTGGTAGGGGGGCTGAACTGATGGGATGGTGGTGATGCAGGTTTGAGCACTGAACTGAGGCGAGTGGGCTGGGTGGAAAGAGAACTGATAGGGGACTGGGAGACAGAATTGATTGCTGGGCAGGAGACAGAAGGCAGATGTGAGGGGATGCAAGCATAAGCCCAAAATCACCTTATCCAGTAGGTGGGAGGGTGGGCAACACTAATTGTCACATATCACGCCCTGGGGATGGGCAAAGGGAGTTCAAAAAATGGTCACAGGTAGCCTGGAATCCTCTTATATAGATATTAGGATTAGTAAGATTAACAAACAAAAGGTGAGGAAAAGGTAGGACAGATGGTGGAAGAAACTGTCCCTTCATCCTGGATTGGATTCTGGGGTCTAGTTCAGTAGAGAATAAAGCCACAACCAAAAAGTAAACAGAGCAAGAGTGTTTTTGTATATATGTGTAAACTGGATCATCATACTTCCTGGAGATCATAGCCATTTCAAATCAATGGAGAAACAAAAGAATTACACTTTGAAAGTGTCTGTTACAGTTATCCCCCTATTCCATTTTGTCTCTTACAGCTGTCCCCAAACTCCATTTTGTTTTTGTTCTCCTGTGGCCTCCCCTCCCTGGCTGTTAAGTTGTTTAGCAGGGCCACTGCCCTTCTCAAAA